>NC_041234.1:67223800-67247874 GCF_002837175.3 Physeter macrocephalus | reverse complement strand
AATCCCACTACTGGGCATATACCCTGAGAAAACCATAATTCAAAAAGAGTCATGTACCAAAATGTTCATTGCATCTCTGTTTAGAATAGCCAGGAGATGGAAGTAACCTAAGTGTCCATCATTGGATGAATGGATAAAGAAGATGTGGCACATATATACAATGGAATATTACTCAGACATAAAAATAAATGAAATTGAGTTATTTGTAGTGAGGTGGATGGACTTAGAGTCTGTCATACAGAGTGAAGTAAATCAGCAAGAGAAAAACATATACTGTATGCTAACACATATATATGGAATCTAAAAAAAAAAGATAAAGGTCATGAAGAACCTAGGGGTAAGATGGGAATAAAGACTGTGACCTACTAGATAATGGACTTGAGGATGTGGGGAGGGCGAAAGTTAAGCTGTGAAAAAGTGAGAGAGTGGCATGGACATATATACACTACCAAACGTAAAATAGATAGCTAGTGGGAAGCAGCTGCATAGCACAGGGAGATCAACTTGGTTGTTTGTGACCACCTAGCGGGGTGGGATATGGAGGGTGGGTGGGAGAGATACACAAGAGGGAAGAGATATGGGAACATATGTATATGTATAACTGATTCACTTTGTTATAAAGAAGAAACTAACACACCATTGTAAAGCAAATATACTCCAATAAAGATCGTTAAAAAATAAATAAATAAAATATCAATTACATTTTTGAAAAGACTGTCAATTTCCTGATAGTTAAGATTGCCTGTAAACACACTAAAACTGCAGGCAAAGGATCTCTAACGGAGAACTGAATACTAATTAATTTAATTTTTATTTAAATATTTTAATTAAGTATTAAGTTAGGTAAATTTATGTGCATTTTTGATGATTAGTAAAATAAAAGAAAAAGGTAATCGAACCATCAATTAACATTTGTTAAAAAACATGGAGAGATTTTTATAAGCAGACAAGTGAAAAATTCTCTTGGTGAATGGCTAAAAAGAAATTAAGCTATAGAAATGAGAGACGGGCAGAAAGAAAGAAAGGGAGGGCCTATATAACTTGTTAGAAATGTTTGCTTCCAGCATGCTTCAGGCACATTTATGACACTTAAGGCCACTTCAGCCTAGGAAACAGAATCACTTTGTTCTTTGGTCTTATAAACTAATTTAGCATGTTGCAAAAGTTCTGTGGGTTTTGATCTTTTCTCCCTAATGCTCTTCTTAGAAATAAAAGGGAGGGTGAAGGGGGCAAGACCTTAATTTATTAATAAATGAATGAGCCACATATTCTAATGCCTATGCTTCTGACCAAAATTTAAGCCCATCACAACCAAGCTGTTCTTATTAAACCCATCATAACCAAGCTGTTCTTATTAAACATATCCATTGAAATCCTACAGCAAATTCAAAGCCATTAGACCTTCAGATGTAAATGCAATATAACACACAAATGGAATAATGGAGAGTCAGTTATAATTGCTCCAACTGTATTTTCCTAAACACAGAAATATATTCCAGTTTCAGAATAACAAAAAAAGTTTTTTGGTAATTATATTAAGATATTCCATCAGATGAACATTCACTGAGAAATTATTCATATTTATATTTATCAGAAATAACAATTTATAGATATTATACATTTTTACCTTAGAAACCCCAACATGTCATTGTTTCAATTATTTCTTAATATATATTCATTATATATAAAATACATACATCTGTACTTACACACACAATAATACTCAATATTTCTCAGCCAGCTACCTTACCGCCTATGAAGACCTTTTGTTTGTTAGTAGCACCTCACATAACTCTTTTACATTATAATTGCCTTAACCTGGCTACTCTTCCCCCCTCTGTCACTGACAAAGTCCCTCAGGCTTGCTTAATGGTGATGGACCACCTCCTGTCTCCTCAAGATGACCTGCAGGATACTCTTTTGGGTAACAGTGACTTCTCATGGTTCACTGATGGTTCTTATTTAAAAGATGGCAATGGTAAATATTGTGCTGGCTATGCTATTACAACTCCTTTTTATGTTGGTGAGGTAGCTTATTTACCTATGGCTACTTCAACCTAACAGGCTGAATTATACTCACTTTCACAGGCTTGTACTTTAGCCAAGGACAAAACTTCCTACATTTATATTGATAGAAGATATGTGGTTGGAACAGCTCATGATTTTGGAATTTTGTGGGAGCAATGTGGCTTTCTTACTTCCAGTGGAAACAAAATTAAAAATGGCCCCTATGCTCAGGAATTATTGGATGCAATACTTTTACTTGATGTTTAGCTATTATTAAGATTCCAGGACATTTTAAACTTGACTTTCTGGAAACTAATGAATTCTGCCCTTGAAAACTAACAGCAGACAAACCACCATCATGGTCCAAAGGGATATTTATCCAAATAATAACTTAGAAAAACTGGCTAAAGAGACCAAACAATTAGCCTCAGAAAAGGAAAAACAGGATTGGAAATTTAACCATTGTTGGTGTGATAAAAAGAGAAAGCTCTGCTTTGGGCCAAATAACAACTGAGTCCTACTGGAAACCCTAAATTCCCATTCCTCACCACTGTACGTGCCTTAAACCATTGGTCTACTAAGAAAATGATAGTATTCATGAATTAATATTGGTGGGGAAACATTATTAAGTCTGCAAAGTGTCTACCTTTCTTGTTTCATTTGTTTGAAGTACAACCCAGAGAAGGCTGTTTGTACTGCTCCCAGATATTTTTAAACTGGACAATTTGAGATCTGGCAAATGGATTTCATACAACCTCCTCCATCTCATGGGTATAAATATGTTTTAATCATAGTCTGTATATTTTCACACTGAACTGAAGCCTTCCCTTGCAGACAAGCTCCTACCTTTTCTGTGGCTAAAGTTATTTTGGACGAGATTATCCCTATTTAGGGAAATCCTCTTAAACTTCATAGTGACCAAGACACCCATTTTACTGTTCAGGTTCTTTGACAAGTCTCTGCTGTTTGGCTGGTTTTACAGCACTTTCCCTGTGATCAACACCCTTAATCTTCTGGTTTAGTCAAATACACGAATGACATTATTAAGACTCAATTGCCAAAATTTGCAGAGACCTTGCAGATACTTTAAACAAAAGCATAGCCATTGGTCTTTCTAAAACTCAGATCTACTCATTGAAACTCATAAACTCTCATCCTTTGAGATAGTCACAGGACTCCAAATGCATTTGGCTCCAGCTTCTTTTAACTGTAAGCTGTTAAAAGGAGATAAACTTCAATATTGTAAATGACTAATTTCTTCTATTAAAAATAATCATGTTTCAGTAGAGCAATCATTTCACAGTGTGCCTTTGGGAGACAAAAACCTTGAATATCATACCTTGCAACCTGGAGATTTTGTCTTTTGGAAAAGACACCTCTAGAAGGATTCTTCAACCTCACTGAAAAGGTCCTTATCATGTACTGCTAACAAACCCTTGTGCTATGAAACTCTAAAAAATAGACCCGTGAGTTCATGTGACACACCTAAAGAAAGCTCTGAACCCTGACTGGACCTGCACTTCATCTGTTGACCTGAAAATAACATCTTCCCAGAAATGAAGTAGGCAAAATCTCATGAGATAGCTTTGCCAAGGTATTTGAACCAGGCCTGTTGGAAATCTGTCCCCAAACCTTTGATGATGGCATAAGAATTTAGATGATATCCAATGTCTATGATCTTGATAACATATTGACTTTAGATAAAAAAGTGCCTGAGAGTACTCCCTCCTACCCTTATTTGTGACTTGAATTAGAAATTAACAGGTTTCCAATCTGTACCTTCCTTCCAACGTGAGACATTACACCAAAGGAAACTCTTCCTGACATTGAGGGACAAAAGGACATTAAAGACAGAAAATCTGACTTACAATCAGAAATGTTTTCAAAGAAAGATACTGAGCAAAAGGGGGAAATTAAAAATAAATAAATAAACAGAAGCCTCATTTCAATAGAGTTGGTAAACCAGAATGGGTAGCTCTCATGCATCGTGTGGATAGCAGAGTGCAACAGGCAGAAGAAAACTCCATTTCTTTCCTGCCAAGGACTTAGCCTATGAAAAGCCATGGACTGTGTTTATTATAGCCCTCTCAACTTCCTTTTCCTCTCTTTAAAAATGTTTTACTTCCCTTGTTCTGTGGAGACTTGCATGTTACTTGCCATGGTTGCAGACTGTGAATTGCAGTTCTCTGCTTATTCTGATTAAACCCATCTTTGCTGGAGAATAATCTGTCAGTCTATTTGTTTCAGGTCAACAGGATGTAGAAAGGTTTTTGTTGATTTCAGCTTAGAAGTTTCTTGAATACCATTCTAAGGAATTTGGAATATATTATGCATGCAATAAAAGGTCCTTAGGACTTTGAATATATATGTATATATTATTGCATATATACATATATGTATATATGTATGTATATATATACATATATGTATATATATATGTGTGTGTATATATATATATATATACACATATCCCTTACTTTAATATGTATGTTTAAAATGTCAGTTTGGTAATTTTTTTCATTAGATGTGACCCATTTAGAGACAAGGAATTCTCCTTGCATCTAACTGGAACATTTATTTTTCAATTACTCTTATTGTGAAAGAAGATTGTAATCTTGATATTTTGCCTTAATAAAATTTTATGAGGATTTAAAAATAGATTTCAACTCTCTAACCAGTTCTGCAATGTGGCTATAAAATCATATTGACAAAAATTTATTTATTTCTCAGTTTCCCCATCTCTGACACAGGGACTTTAATATTCAATAACTGGCTGGATCATGTGGCTTTAGCAAATACTAATTAGTTACTGCTAGTTAAATTCTAGAATATAGATGCTGTTTTTAATATCTATGTAGCATTAGTCATTTAATTCCACAATTACTTGTTTGCTAGTATCACAGGTGAATTGCAAAACTCAGTGTGGACATTTCTTTATTAATATTGGTTTACCTGAATTCTGAAGAGGTTTGGATCATTTCTAATAGATTCTGTTTTTCTTCATCTTTCACCTTCTTGACTTATTCTTTGAATTGGATCTTGATTAATCTGTCTGCTCTTCCTGCTTACCCACAGTTCATATATGAATGATTCTTTTTTAACATATATTAAAAACAAATACTATAAAACGTATACATCAGACACTGTTAGAAGCAATTTACATATATTAGCTCATGCAACATGCAGTCCTCATAATTACTTTATCATGTGGGTACCATTACTATTATCCCCTTTGTACAAGTAAGAAAATTGAAGCCTTAAGAGTTTGAGTAACTTGCCCAAGGCCACACAGCTAGTAAATGGCAGAGCTAGGATTTGAACACAAGCAGGAGACAGAGTAGAGTCTCTTAATTTAAATACTTTACTTTTAAAATATGCTTTAATCTGTTATATATGGCGAAGTAAATATAACCTAAAAAAAGTTGTAAGCAGAGCAAAAAGAATTGGTAAACAAATCTACTAACTAATTATGTATTTACCACTAATTTTTACTTTACTTCAATTTGATAATAATTAGTTGAATACTTGATACATATAATACACTGTACTCATCTTAGTAGAGGGATTTGTAGATGGATAAGTAATGACTCCTATATGAAAGTATCTTACACTATTATATAATAATAATATAAATGGAGAAGCTGAGGAGGTCTAAGGATGTTCTGTTTAGGAAGAAAAGAGATGGAAAGTTAAAAGCAGTTGTATGGTATTTTAAGCTGTTGGTAAGTGGCAGTATCTAAATTAAACCAAATGCATTTTAGACACGATTCTTTATTAAATAGGTGAATTTATTTTTCTTATTATTTTATAAGGTTCCATGCTAATTTTGTGGTTATTTATATTTTGTCTCAATTTTTTATTTATCATCAAATACATCTACAAAAATTCTTTATTTAGAAATAAAGCTTTACATTTATCTGAGCAAATGTGAATGAATATTTTTAACCTTTGCTAATCTGACACATAAAAATTGTTTTTGATTTACATTTCTGAATTTTTAGTGTGCTCATTTATTTATTCAATACACATTTAATGACAGCTTATATATCTTACATTCTGAGAAGTCTTGTAGTCACTGGAATAAATCAGTAAAAAAACAGAACAATATCCTTGTCCTCATGGAGCTTACAATCTAATGCGGTGCCTACAATGTTTATTTTTCCATTAATTCATTATCTAAAATAAAAATTTGAAATGACATGTGACATATGTAAGGTCACATGGTATATCTATGCAATGGAATATTATGGAGTCATTAAAAACAAGATTTCAATGTACATTTAATGACATGAAAATATATTCATAATATATTTTAAGTTAAAAAAACAAATGTTGGAGAATTTTTTTAAAACACAAAATCATAATTCTTAAGCAAATATAAAATGAAATGTGTCAAAGATTTTATATAACATCAATTAATTTGAGGTAGCAGTAAGAAGTTGTAACTAGTTCAAAGGAGAATTTGAAAAATACATATATCTATATAGGCCTTAAGTAATGTTGAAATTGATTTACAAATGTATTTAAAAAATTGGTCCACATCCACAGTGAAATAATCAATAGCATCTCTGGTGGATCAGAAGGATCAGAGTTCTCCAGAGAAGCAGAAACAATATGATAAATACAGACATAGGTACAGATATATAGATATAAAGTACAATAAACTGCTGTCTGCAAGCTGGAGACCCAGGAAAGCTAGTAGTGCAGATTTTAGTCAGAGTCCAAGGGCCTGAGAACAAGGATCACTGACAAAAATACCATCACAGACATAAACAGAAATAACTTTTAACCAAATTTCTGGGCATGCTCTGGCATCATCAAGTTTACATAGAAAGTTAACCTTCAAAAATCTCCCATTTTCTACTTGGTTCCCATATACATCCCTTTTTTTAAATCATTTTTATTGGAGTATAATTGCTTTACAATGGTGTGTTAGCTTCTGCTTTACAACAAAGTGAATCAGTTATACATATAGATATGTTCCCACATCTCTTCCTTCTTGCATCTCCCTCCCTCCCACCCTCCATATCCCAACACTCTAGGTGGTCACAGACCACCTAGCTGATCTCCCTGTGCCATGTGGCTGCTTCCCACTAGCTATCCACCCTACGTTTGGTAGTGTATATATGTCCATGCCACTCTCTCACTTCGTCACAGCTTACCCTTCCCCCTCCCCATGTCCTCAAGTCCATGCTCTAGTAAGTCTGTGTTTTATTCCCGTCCTACCACTAATCTCTTCATGACATTTTTTTTTCTTAGATTCCATATATATGTGTTAGCATACGGTATTTGTTTTTCTCCTTCTGGCTTACTTCACTCCGTATGACAGACTCCAGGTCAATCCACCTCACTACAAATAACTCAATTTCGTTTCTTTTCATGGCTGAGTAGTATTCCATTGTATATATCGGACACATCTTCTTTATCCATTCATCCATTGATGGACACTTAGGTTGCTTACATGTCCTGGCTATTGTAAATAGAGCTGCAATGAACATTTTGGTACATGACTTTTTGAATTATAGTCTTCTCACGGTATATGCCCAGTAGTGGGATTCCGGGGTCATATGGTAGTTCTATTTGTACATTTTTAAGGAACCTCCGTACTGTTCTCCATAGTGGCTGTATCAATTTACATTTGCACCAACAGTGCAAGAGTGTTCCCTTTTCTCCACACCCTCTCCAGCATTTATTGTTTCTAGATTTTTTGACTATGGCCATTCTGACTGGTGAGATGATGTCTCATTGTAGTTATGATTTGCATTTCTCTAATGATTAATGCTGTTGAGCATTCTTTCAGGTGTTTGTTGGCAATCTATACATCCTCTTTGAAGAAATGTCTATTTAGGTCTTTTGCCCATTTTTGGATTGGGTTGTTTGCTTTTATCTATACATCCTCTTTGAAGAAATGTCTATTTAGGTCTTCTGCCCATTTTTGGATTGGGTTGTTTGCTTTTTGTTATTGAGCTGCATGAGCTGCTTGTAAATTTTGCAGATTAATCCTTTGTCAGCTGCTTCATTTGGAAATATTTTCTCCCATTCTGAGGGTTGAATTTTGGTCTTGTTTATGGTTTCCTTTGGTGTGCAAAAGCTTTTAAGTTTCATTAGTTCCCATTTGTTTATTTTTGTTTTTATTTCCATTTCTCTAAGAGGTGGGTCAAAAAGGATCTTGCTGTGATTTATGTCATAGAGTGTTCTGCCTATGTTTTCCTCTAAGAGTTTGATAGTGTCTGGCCTTACATTTAGATTTTTAATCCATTTTGAATTTATTTTTGGGTATGGTGCTAGGGAGTGTTCTAATTTCATACTTTTACATGTACCTGTCCAGTTTTCCCAGCACCACTTATTGAGGAGGCTCTCATTTCACCACTGTATATTCTTGCCTCCTTTATCAAAGATAAGGTGACCCTATGTGCGTGGGTTTATCTCTGGGATTTCTAACCTGTTCCATTGATCAATATTTCTGTTTTTGTGCCAGTACCATACAGTCTTGATTACTGAAGCTTTGTAGTATAGTCTGAAGTCAGGGAACCTGATTCCTCCAGCTCCATTTTTTGTTCTCAAGATTGCTTTGGCTATTCGGGGTCTTTCGTATTTCCATACACTTTGTGAAATTTTTTGTTCTACTTCTGTAAAATGCCAATGGTAATTTGATAGGAATTGCATTGAATCTGTAGATTGCTTTGGATAGTAGAGTCATTTTCACAACGTTGATTCTTCCATTCCAAGAACATGGTATCTATTTGTATCATCTTTAATTTCTGCATACAGGTCTTTTGTCTCCGTAGGTAGGTTTATTCCCAGATATTTTATTATTTATGTTGCAATGGTAATTGGGAGAGTTTTCTTAATTTCACTTTCAGATTTTTCATCATTAGTGTATAGGAATGCAAGAGATTTCTGTGCATTAATTTTGTATCCTGCTACTTTACCAAATTCATTGATTAGCTCTACTAGTTTTCTGTTAGCATCTTTAGAATTCTCTATGTATAGTATCATGTCACCTCCAAACAGGGACAGCTTTACTTCTTCTTATCTGATTTTGTTTCCTTTTATTTCTTTTCTTCTCTCATTGCTGTGGCTAGAACTTCCAAAACTATGTTGAATAAGAGAAGAGTGGTGAGCGTGGGCAACCTTGTCTTGTTCCTGATCTTAGTGGAAATGGTTTCCGTTTTATACTATTGAGGATGATGTTGGCTGTGGGTTTATCATATATGGCCTTTATTATGTTGAGGAAAGTTCCCTCTAGGCCTACTTTCTGGAGGGATTTTATCATAAATGGGTGTTGAATTTTGTCAAAAGCTTTCTCTGCCTCAATTGAGAAGATCATATGGTTTTTCTCCTTCAATTTGTTAATATGATGTATCACGTTGATTGATTTGTGTATATTGAAGAATCCTTGCATTCCTGGAATAAACCCCACTTGTCATGGTTTATGATCCTTTTTATGTGCTGTCAGATTCTGCTTGCTAGTATTTTGTTGAGGATTTTTGCATCTATGTTAATCAGTGATATTGACCTGTACTTTTCTTTCTTTGTGACATCTTTCTCTGGTTTTGGTAACAGGGTGATGTTGGCCTCGTAGAATGAGTGTGAGAGTGTTCCTCCCTCTGCTATATTTTGGAAGGGTTTGAGAAGGATAGGTGTTAGCTCTTCTCTAAATGTTTGATTGAATTCACCTGTGAAGCCATCTGGTCCTGAGCTTTTGTTTGTTGGAAGATTTTTAATCATAGTTTCAATATCTGAGCTTGTGATTGGTTTGTACATATTTTCTATTTCTTCCTGGTTTAGTCTCGGCAGGTTGTGCATTTGTAAGAATTTGTCCATTTCTTCCAGTTGTCCATTTTATTGGCATAGATTTGATTGTAGTAATCTCTCATGATCTTTCGTATTTCTGCAGTGTCAGTTGCTACTTCTCCTTTTTCATTTCTAATTCTATTGATTTGAGTCTTCTCCCTTTTTTTCTTGAAGAGTTTGACTAATGGTTTATCAATTTCGTTTATCGTCTCAAGAACCAGCTTTTAATTTTATTGATCTGTGCTATCGTTTCTGTCATTTCTTTTTCATTTATTTCTGATCTGATATTTATGATTTCTCTCCTTCTGCTAAATTGATTTGAGAAGACTCAAATAAATAGAATTAGAAATGAAAAAGGAGAAGTAACAACTGTCACTGCAGAAATACAAAGGATCATGAGAGCTTACTACAAGCAACTCTATGCCTATAAAATGGACAATGTGGATGAAATGGACAAATTCTTAGAAATGCACAACCTGCCGAGACTGAACCAGGGAGAACTGGAAAATATGAAGAAAACAATCACAAGCACTGAAATTAAAACTGTGATTAAACAAATTACAACAAACAAAGGCCCAGGACCAGACGACTTCACAAGGGAATTCTATCAAACATTTAGAGAAGAGGTAACACCAATCCTTCTCAAATTATTCCAAAAGATACCAGAGAGAGGAAAACTCCCAAACTCATTCTATGAGGCCAGCATCACCCTGATACCAAAACCAGGCAAAGATATCACAAAGAAATTAAACTGCAGGCCAATATCACTAATGAACATAGATGCAAAATCCTCACCAAAATACTAGCAAACAAAATCCAACAGCACATTTAAAGGATCATACACCATGATCAAGTGGAGTTTATTCCTGGAATGCAAGGAATCTTCAATATATGCAAATCAATCAATGTGATACACCATATTAACAAATTGAAGAGATAAACCATATGATCATCTCAGTAGATGCAGAGAAAGCTTCGACAAAATTCAAAACCTATTTATGCTAAAAACCCTGCAGAATGTAGGTAAGAGGGAACTTTCCTCAACAGAAAAAAGGCCATATATGAAAAACCCACAGCCAAAATCGTCCTCAATGGTGAAAAACTGAAATCATTTCCCATAAGATCAGGAGCAAGACAAGGTTGCCCACTCTCACCACTCTTATTCAACATAGTTTTGGAAGTTTTAGCCACAGAAATCAGAGAGAAAAAGAAATAAAAGGAATCCAAATCAGAAAAGAAGAATTAAAGCTGTCACTGTTTGCAGATGACATGATGCTATACATAGAGAATCCTAAAGATGCAACCAGAAAACTACTAGGACTAATCAATGAATTTGGTAAAGTAGCAGGAAACAAAATTAATGCACAGAAATCACGGGCCTTCCTATACACTAATGATGAAAAATCTGCAAGTGAAATTAAGAAGACACTCCCATTTGCCATTGCAACAAAAAGAATAAAATATCTAGGAATAAACCTACAAAGTAGACAAAAGACCTTTATGAAGAAATTTATAAGAGACTGATGAAAGAAATTAAAGATGATACAAATAGATGGAGAGATATACCATGTTATTAGATTGAAAGAATCAACATTGTGAAAATGACTCTACTATCCAAAGCAATCTACAGGTTCAATGCAATCCCTGTCAAACTACCACTGGCATTTTTCACAGAACTAGAACAAAAAATTTCACAATTTGTATGG
This sequence comes from Physeter macrocephalus, assembly GCF_002837175.3. Classification (NCBI taxonomy): domain Eukaryota; kingdom Metazoa; phylum Chordata; class Mammalia; order Artiodactyla; family Physeteridae; genus Physeter; species Physeter macrocephalus. The sequence goes on along the minus strand of NC_041234.1, from coordinate 67,236,364 downwards.
AAACACAAAAGTCCCCAAATAACCAAAGCAATCTTGAGAATGAAAAACTGAGCCAGAGGAATCAGACTCCCTGATTCAGACTATACTACAAGGCTACAGTAAACAAGGCAGTATGGTACTGGCACAAAAACAGAAATATAAATCAATGGAAAAGGATAGAAAGCCCAGAGATTACCCACTCACATATGGTCACCTTATTATTGTTAAAGGAGGCAAGAAAATACAGTGGAGAAAAGACAGTCTTTTTAATACGTGGTTCTGGGAAAACTGGACAAGTACATGTAAAAGTATGAAACTAGAACACTCCCTAACACCATACACAGTAATAAAGTCAAAATGGATTAAAGACCTAAATGTAAGGCCAGACACTATCAAACTCTTAGAGGAAAACATAGGCAGAACACTCTATGACATAAATCACAGCAAGATCCTTTTTGAACCACCTCTTAGAGAAATGGAAATAAAAACAAAAATAAACAAATGGGACCTAATGAAACTTAAAAGCTTTTGCATAACAAAGGAAAAGATAAACACGACCAAAAGACACCACTCAGAATGGGAGAAAATATTTGCAAATGAAGCAACTGACAAAGGATTAATCTCCAAGATTTACAAGCAGCTCCTGCAGCTCAATAACAGAAAAACAAACAACCCAATCCAAAAATGGGCAGAAGACCTCAATAGACATTTCTCCAAAGAAGGTATACAGACTGATAAGAAACAGATGAAAGAATGCTCAACATCATTAATCATTAGAGAAATGCAAATCAAAACTACAATGAGATATCATCTCACACCAGTCAGAATGGCCATTATCAAAAAATTTAGAAATAATAAATGCTGGAAAGGGTGTGGAGAAAAGGGAACAATCTTGCAATGTTGGTGGGAATGTAAATTGATACAGCCACTATGGGGAACAGTATGGAGGTTCCTTAAAAAACTAAAAATAGAACTACCATACGACCCCGGAATCCCACTACTGGGCATATACCCTGAGAAAACCATAATTCAAAAAGAGTCATGTACCAAAATGTTCATTGCAACTCTATTTACAATAAGCAGGAGATGGAAGCAACCTAAGTGTCCATCATCGGATGAATGGATGAAGAAGATGTGGCCCATATATACAATTGGATATTACTCAGCCATAAAAAGAAACAAAATTGAGGTATTTGTAGTGAGGTGAATGGACCTATAATCTGTCATATAGAGTGAAGTAAGTCAGAAAGGGAAAAACAAATACCTTATGCTAACACATATATATGGAATCTAAGAAAAAAAAAGTTCATGAAGAACTTAGGGTAAGATGGGAATAAAGTCACAGAACTAGTAGAGAATGGACTTGAGGATATGGGGAGGGGGAAGGGTAAGCTGGGACAAAGTGAGAGAGTGGCATGGACATATATACGCTACCAAACGTAAAATAGATAGCTAGTGGAAGCAGCCACATACACAGGGAGATCAGCTCAGTGCTTTGTGACCACCTAGAGTCGTCGGTTAGGGAGGGTGGGAGGGAGGGAGACAGAAGAGGGACGAGATATTGGCGCAGATGTATATGTATAACTGATTCACTTTGTTATAAAGCAGAAACTAACACACCATTTTAAAGCAATTATAGTCCAATAAAATGTTTTTTTAAAAAAGAGTGAATTTGACAAATAGAAATGAGTACCAATTTTGATGCTAGCATCCTTCAAGGAATTGATAACTAATGAACACATCCACACTTATAAGGACAGAAGAAGCTAAACAAAACAAAACAAAAAGACAGACAAAATATCCTCTACTAGTGATAGATGCTGGTAACAGCCTGAAACTACTAAGTTTCACTTCTTGTTTGTTTAGAAGATCCTTTCAGATTTGACCCAATTCCTTGGCTTTCCCTACTCTGAACAAAGCTAATTTTGGACAAGCTATGATTCCTGAGAAGGCACTCATATTGTAACCATGAATAACCACATTCAACTCAAAGAAGTGTTTACAAGAATTGAGCCAATGTTGGGAGATCAGGAGATATGAAGGACACTTTTAACAGAAATGCCTTAAGCAGTGGTGGTGGATGGATATCCTGAAAAAGAATGTGGATAGATGGAGTGAGGAATAACTATTTTAAGTTTGTTTTGTAGACCTATACAATATAAGATTGGACGGGTTAAGTTACAATAAGAGGTTAAGCGAGAGAGTTTGACACATGATTTATCATTTAAAATATAATAGCTCTTTAAATAAAGTTGAATTTCTATAAATTTCTCTATGATAAGTTCTAAATCAACTTTAAAGAATTACTGTATCTCTTATTTTAAAATATTTTTTTCTATGTAGTGATCATGACAAAATTAAAAAAATTACAAATTACATGACCATATTACAATATTTCTTATTTCTCTCACAACCTCAAATATAACTTGAATTATGGAATGATTGTGACCTAAGTGTAGGAAAATCTTGCAAATTCTTAAAGTCTTAAATATGCCTGATATATTTAATATCTAGCAAAAATATTTGAATAATTTTTAATTCTAGATCTAGGCAAAAATGTTCAGACAGAAAAGACTCTACTGGTTTCTTTATAGGAGAAACTAGTGAGAATTAATTTAGAGCAGTGTTTCTAAAGTTTGGCCCACCTGCCATCTGTACCAGAACTACTTATTAAATATTCAGAATGCTTATTAAAGATTCAGATTCCTGGGCCTCTTCTCAGAATTACTAAACCAGATCCTCTGGAGTATGCCAAAGGGATCTGAGTTGTTTAAAAATTCTACAGGTGATTTATTTGAAAAATTTTTAAATGTGAGAACAACTGCCCTAACTAATGATCTTTGGCTCTGGCCCAAACTATCTCCAAGTCAAACCTCTATTGATGTCTTTGCTACAGGAGTTTGCAAAAGTTAGAGAAAAAGAAGGTCATGGTTGTATGAATAGAGAAAATAGTGAGAATAATCTGCCTTGAAAATATGTTAACAGGTTGGACTCTGCTTTAATAAATATAAATATTTCATAGCTAATTAGCATGCATTTCATAGTTTGATCATCACAAACTTGAACAGATTTTATTAATGAAAAGTAAGCCTATATTTATATTATACTTTACAAAATAATCTGTCTATCTGGAATCTATAGATTTTTTTTTATATTTTCTGAGTTTAAGCCCACATGAGATTGGGGATGAGTTTGAAGGATGTTAAATTATTATTATATCTGTTAGCAATATTTGTAAAAGACACATATCAGAAGATAGTCACTAAATTTTGACTCTGTGGTTTATATCTGATAAACAGAATTTGGAGTAATTATCTCTCTCTTTTTAAAATTTATTTATTTATTTTATTTTTTGCAATGCTTGAGTTCCTCTTAATAAGCACTTTTTTGAAAAAAAGAAATTTTCTTTTTTTTTCATTTTACATGAGAAAAGAAGTGCAAGTAGTGAGAGGAAAATAAGCATTCTCATCAGTACGCTTTAGTTTGGCATTGCTTCTGTGTTTAAGTGATTTTCTGAATATAGATTGATTTCAAAAATCAAAAAGTTTGATTTCATTATTAAAAATAAACAAAAATGTCTTTTGTGTTGTAATAAATTTTATTATATATTACATAAAAACACAGGATATGGAATATTTATTATTGCATTCTATGTTAATTATTCCTTATCAACCTGTGTAACAAACAAGAATTTTATGCATGTTAAATCCAATATTGTTAGTGTGTTTTTAAAATGACCTCCATCATTCCATCTTCAAAGGTCATTCTTCAGGAATTACTTTACATGTCTTCTTATTAAAAAAAACATTGGGATGATGCTCTTTTACATTGTATCTTCCTTTAAGCAGCTTAAAACTTAGACTTTTTATGTATTTAAATTCCATATTATCTTCTGCAAAGTAGGAGGCATATAGTATGTTTTCCTTTTGTACACTTCCTGAATAAAGACACAGCATGCTTCATAAAGAAATTCAGTAGGAAAGTAGAATAATGAAGTCTGGGTCTCCTGAGTCCCAGTTTTATTGCTCTGTATGATACATGAGATTTTCACTGCATACTGATTTTACTAATCATTTTTACATTTAAAGAGATATTTTCCCAAATGAGAAAAATATCATGCATTAAATAAGGGAATCAAATCTGAGTGAAATGGTAGCTAATTCCTGGATTCCATCTTCCATTCACTGATATCTGTGACAGATGCTGTTGTTTGCCTACCATACAGATGTTTTCTTCACCTTCATATTTTCTTCACTTCTTTGCTTGGGATTTTGATCTTGATTTAATGCCCACTCTATCATGCACCTAGGGAAGCTGACCCTTTCCCTTTATTCCGGGGTAAATGTGGAAAATTCTAAAACAATCATGGCATTTCCATTTCCTCGATTACTTATTGGTAGAGACAGTGGCATGTGACAGAATTCTGGCCAAAGAGACAGAAGGGCAAGATGTCTCGGAGATTTTATTTAACTGCAGTAGCCATCTTATAACCATGAGAAGCTGACAAAAAGCCCTAGCATATTTGAGACTAGATGAACTAAGCCTGAAAATGTACAACCTACAGATCTCTTCTCTGAGACAATACTTGTTCTCATCTTTTGAATCATCGTAATTAGTTATTTTATTTTCTGCAATCAATAACACTCAGACAGGTAAAATACCTAAAGACTGCTTAGCCTATTCTATACTGACTTCATCATCAATACTAATCCAATTTTTCCAATGCCTATACCAAAGCCTTTCTTCAGGCTTATGTTTAACTGACTGCTGGAACTTTTAAAAATAAGATTCCAAACTCATATTAGCACTGCCATGCAAACCATTCCGCATAGTACAGACACCAGTTTTATCAAAGTATTTGATTTTTCTTCAAATACCTATGATATCCTGTATTCCTAACAGAGAAAACATAAAATAATGTTTGTTGATTTGTAAGTGCTCTATCATATTACCCTTTGTTTACTTAATTGCATTTATATTTATATGTAAAACTTTAATTAGGCAGTTTGACTAGTTATAACTCAGAATGATTTCATAATCATGCTTTTCCTTTTCAGATATTTATTTTTAAATAATCATGGCATTTTGGAGGTACAATTTTTTAAATGTTGAAACTCAGCCTGAGAAATTTAAAAAAACTTGCTCAAAGTTGCACTATTTGTAATTGCCTTCAACTTTTCTATGTTCGTATTATTGGATTATTTTTTAAGAAAAAAATGAAATCATATTCTATATACTGTTCTGCAATTTACTTTTATAATTGTCAATATATCTTTGTGTCCTTTTGTAATCTAGTCCTCCCTTTAACCCACCACTAGGCAACAACTGATTTGCTCTCTGTCACTGGATTAGTTTAGATACTTATATATATATTTTTTTTTAATTTAGGAAAAGAACAATATACTATGGTCTCTTTTTTTGCTTGGCTCCTTTTAATCAGCATAAAAATTTTGAGATTCATTAACATTATTCTATGCATAAAGAGTTTATTCCTTTTTATTGCTGAGTGGTGTTCCATTGCATGATTATGCCACCATTTGTCATTCACCTGTTGATGGACATTTGGGATATTTTCAGCTTTTGCCTGTTATAAATAAAGCTGCTATGAATATTTGTGTAAAAGTCTTTGTGTGGACATGTTTTGTATTCTCTTGGTTAAATACCTAACAGTAGAATGTTTGGAGTATATGTAGGTGTAAATGTTTAAGAAACTATCAAAACTGTTTTCTAAAGTGGTTGTGCCATTTTATATTCCCAACAGCAGTGAAACAGAGTCTCAACTATTCTTTGTTTTCACCAACAGTTGATAAGGTTAGGGTTTTTTTGTTTTTTGTTTTAATTTTAGTCTTCCTAATGGGTTTATAGTGTATATTATTATAGTTTTAATTTGAATATCCTAGATGCCTAATGATTTAGAGCATATTTTCAAATGCTTATTGACAGTCAACATGTCTACATTCATGAAGTGCTTGTTTAAATCTCTACATATTTTCTTATTGTGTTGTTTGTCATCTATTATTGATTTGTAAAAATTTATCACATATTCTTGATAGAAGGCCTTTGATATATGTGTTGCATATATTTATCACAGTTTGTGACTGGCCTTTTGGGCCTCTTAATGAGATATTTTGAAGAGCAAAACCTTTTAATTTTGATGAAGTATGATTTATCATTTTTCCCCCTAATTCTTTTAAATGGTTTTGTAGTGTACTGCTGTGTGGACTGCAGCTTGTTTTAAATGTTGATTTTGTTTGCTTTAACCACCCCTTATTAATGGGGATTTGGATAGCTTCCAGATGTTCACTAATGCAAATAATGAAGTAATTAATATTTTGCTGACTTGCATAAACTTGAAGTAGTGGGAAATGCTGAGTTCAAGGGTGTGCACATTTACAATAGTCATAGATATGTCCAGTTGTCCTATAAATCTACTGGAAATTTCTCATCTCACATCCTCACCAACAATCACAAGAATGATTGTTTTATATTTTTGCCAATATGACAAGTAAAAATTCTTGATTTTAAATTGCATTTTCTTTACTTTTAGTGATGTTATTGAGACAGGCTGGGACCTGGGTCCCTTTGCTGCAGAGCTGCAGTGCTTGCACCTGGACAAACCTCTCCTCGAGCAACAAAATACAAAGAAACTATATGGGACTAAAAATAACTGTGTGCATGCACAGTTTGGGCAAATTCTGGACAAAACGATCTAAAAGACTTAAAAAAACCCAACTGCCACTTCTGAAGAGCCTGGAGCTAAAACAGGATGTCAGGAGCAAAACCAGGATACTAAGCATGCCCCCTGCATGCAACATTACCAAAGGGGTGGGCAAACCACCAAAGCCATCCCTCCAGCCCAACTCCTGGACACACCCCTACCCTCACCCAATATAAGGAACAAGCTCGCTCCCCGTCAGGGAGGGAGTGAGCAAGGGAACATGTTACTTGTTCTCACTCCTTACTGCTGCAGCAGGTTCCCCAATAAAGCCTTGCCTGAATTTCTTGTCTGGCTTCTAGTAAATTTCTATTGATTGGGGAAGGCCAAGAGCCCTGGTCAGTTTCATTATGACTATATGTGAATAGACCATTTGTACTTCTTTATCTTGTTGTTTGTATATGAATTATCTATTCATTTCACATTCTCATTTATTTTTCTTTTTGCTTTTTTATTTTATTCAGTTTTTTTATAGAGGGCATGGGAATGGGGTGGGGGTGGCTAACAGTGAGACTCTAAGCCTCTCCACCAGCTCCAGGAAAGGCTGTTTATTTTATTCTTTTACAATTACTTTCCTATTTTCCTGAATATTAATTATAGACCCATAGAAATATTAAATACTGTGAATATGTGCTATATAGAAACAAAACCAAACAGTTTTTAACATAAACTATAGTCTTTTCAATAAATGGCATTCTGCACATTTTTGGATGAAACATTCATTGCAACAGTTCTTTGAAAACCTCATAAGTGACGAGTAATTATTTCATTATTAATAACCATATTGTCTTGGAAATATACATGAAACTATTCTAGATTAAAACACTTCACATAATAGACATGCAGACAGCTAATAGGCATTTTAAATTTGAATTTAATGGAAGAGTACTAATACATAGGAATGATGAAGACTAAATGATGATCAATCATAATGATGCCTTCGGGGATTGGTAAATTACTGCCTGAGTGCCATCCACCTGTTTTTGTAAATAAAGTTTTATTGGAACACAGGTGTCCCATTAATTTTTGTATTATCTATTGCTGCTTTCATAATACAAAGAGTTGAGAAGTTGCAACAGAGCCTATATGGCCTGCAAAACTAAAAATATTACTATCTGGACAGTTAAGAAAAAATAATTTGCTGACCAATGCTTTACATTTCAAAACATTTAACAGATTTTCGGAGTTTTCAAATATATTAAGCATCTCAACAAAAACTAATACCATTTATATGTGCAGTACCATATTTTACTCCCTAAAACTAGAATGTCTCAAGGAACAAACTGGTCAGTTAATTAATTAATAGACAAACTGTGTTCAGGCTGAGGTCATCAACAAAATAATGCTTACATAATAGAGACAAATGCAACTCTCTCTCTCTCTCTTTCATTTATCTTTCTCTCCATCTATCTATCTGTGTTACTTTAATTTTCCAGATTACTTTAGAGTTGTATCCTAAGGCAGAATTTAGCCTGCAGCATTTTACCTTACTGTGTGGAGATTAACTCATCTTGGTAGTTTACTGCAGGTATAGAAAAACAGTGTGACTTTCTGTGATAATGAAAAAAAGCAGTAAGATAAAAGCCAGCTTTTTAGCATGTACAATGGAATAAAGTACTTTTTATTTGGAAGACTCATAAAAATTTTAAAAATACAATGTAAAATTTGTTGTATTAATGAAAAAGGGAAAGAAAAGTTATCGGCTGGAATAAAGCACTTGTTGCAGAACACAAAAGCTTGAAATGCTGGATTTATTAATAGAAAATAAATATCCAAGAAAAAATAATAGGGATGATAATTGACCATAAAAGTAAAGCTAGAGGTTGTGCAATGAATATAGGTTAGTGTATATTATCCTTCTAAATAACCCTTCATATGTCAATGTTAGTTCCATCAAAAATTGATGATAGTTTTTCCATTTTTGTAAGCTTTAGATTTTGAACAGTACTAGACACACTTTAGTCTATTCTACCTTTTAGCAATTCTTGTAAGATATTCTGAAACTTCTAAATATAGAGACATAGGCTTCATCACAAGAATGAACACAATCACTGGGCTGCTGTGTGAGGGCTGTATGTGGTAACTAAGCACATATAAATAATTCTTGAGTCATAGCACGTGCAGTAGAATAATCAGAGAATGGGGGCATAACTGATACCAATTATCTTTAGGAATACTTGCATAATTTCCTTATGCAATACTTTAGCTCAACATGGTGCCTATGCTTACTTTGCTAATGTTCACATCTCTTACAATGTGTCACACAGTTGCAGTCAGTGGTTTGTCTATACTCTAGGCTATGCTCTTTTTGCATCTAGTAATGAAAGAAACACTTACTTTTGTAGAAATGACCTACTTGTATTTTAGTGTATACTGTTATTTGAACTTAGAGCTTACATAATGGTTAACTTAATTTCTGCAAGCATAACTAATTAAATGATTAAAAAAATAATTAAAAAGCAAAAATCCTAAAATTATGGAAATGCAATTTAAAATTAGATATTGAAATTTTCCTAAGATTTTCCAGTAAACAGTACATTTGGTAGGTTAAAAAAGAACTGCTACTGAGAGATATCACAAAGTGAGATCTTCATAGTTATTGTGAAAATGCTTATTGGGACCCATTCTTGTCTCTTCAAAGGCATTGATCAATTAATTACCTGATTTTACTCTTCCACCTTTTTTTTCTTTAACATCTTTATTGGAGTATAATACCTTTACAATGGTGTGTTAGTTTCTCCTTTATAACAAAGTGAATCAGATATACATATACATATGTCCCCATATCTCTTCTCTCTTGCATCTCCCTCCCTCCCACCCTCCCAATCCCACCGCTCTAGGTGGTCACAAAGCACTGAGCTGATTTCCCTGTGCTATGCGGCTGCTTCCCACTAGCTATTTTATGTTGCGTAGTGTATATATGTCCATGTATCTCTCTCACTTTGTCCCAGCTTACCCTTCCCACTCCCTGTATCCTCAAGTCCATTTTCTAATAGGTCTGCATCCTTATTCCCGTCTTGCCCTTAAGTTGTTCTGACCATTTTTTTCTTTTTTTTTTTTAGATTCCATATATATGTGTTAGCATACGACATTTGTTTTTCGCTTTCTGACTTACTTCACTCTATATGACAGTCTCTAGGTGTATTCACCTCACTACAAATAACTCAGTTTCATTCCTTTTAATGGCTGAGTAATATTCCATTGTACATATGTGCCACATCTTCTTTATCCATTCATCTGTTGGTGGACACTTTGGCTGCTTCCGTGTCTTTGCTATTGTAAATAGAGCTGCAATGAATATTGTGGTACATGACTCTTTTTGAATTATGGTATTCTCAGGGTATATGCCCAGTAGTGGGATTGCTGGGTCGTATGGTATTTCCATTTTTACTTTTTTAAGGAAGGTCCATATTGTTCTCCATAGTGGCTGTATCAATTTACATTCCCACCAACGGTGCAAGAGTGTTCCCTTTTCTCAACACCCTCTCCAGCATTTATTGCTTGTAGATTTTTTGTTGATGGCCATTCTGACGGTGTGAGGTGATACCTCATTGTAGTTTTGATTTGCATTTCTCTAATGATTAATGATGTTGAGTATACTTTCACGTGTTTCTGGCCAATCAGTATAACTTCTTTGGAGAAATGTCTATTTAGGTTTCCTGACCACTTATAGATTGGATTATTTGTTTTTCTGATATTGAGCTGCATGAGCTGCTTGTAAATTCTGGTGATTAATCCTATGTCAGTTGCTTCATTTGCAAACATATTCTCCCATTCTGAGGGTCATCTTTTCATCTTGTTTATGGGTTTCTTTGCTGTGCAAAAGCTTTAAAGTTTCATTACGTCCCATTTGTTTATTTTTGTTTTTTTTTCCATTTCTCTAGGAAGTGGGTCAAAAAGGATCTCGCTGTGCTTTATGTCATACAATGTTCTGCCTATGTTTTCCTCTAACAGTTTGATAGTGTCTGGTCTTACATGTAGGTCTTTAATCCATTTTGAGTTTATTTTTGTGTATGGTGTTAGGGAGCGTTCTAAGTTCATTCCTTTACATGGAGCTGTCCACTTTTCCCAGCACCACTTATTGAAGAGGCTGTCTTTTTTCCACTGTATATTCTTGCCTCCTTTATCAAAGATAAGGTGACCATATGTGCGTGGGTAATCTCTGGGATTTCTATCCTGTTCCATTGATCTATATTTCTGTTTTTGTGCCAGTACCATACTGTCTTGATTACTTTAGCTTGGTAGTATAGTCTGAAGTCAGGGAGGCTGATTCCTCCAGCTACATTTTTATTTCTCAAGATTGCTTTGGCTATTTGGGGACCTTTGTGTTTCCATACAAATTGTGAAGTTTTTTGTTCCAGTTCTGTGAAAAATGCCAGTGGTAGTTTGATAGGGATTGCAATGAATCTGTAGATTGCTTTGGATAGTAGAGTCATTTTCACAATGTTGATTCTTCCAATCCAAGAACATGGTATATCTCTCCATCTATCTGTATCATATTTAATTTTTTCATCAGTGTTTTATAATTTTCTTCATACAGGTCTTTTGTCTCCTTAGGTAGGTTTATTCCTAGGTATTTTATTGTTTCTGCTGCAATGGTAAACGGGATTGTTTTCTTAAATTCACTTTCAGATTTTTCATCATTAGTGTATAGGAATGCAAGAGATTTCTGTGCAATAATATTTTACCCAGATACTTTACCAAATTCATTGATTAGTCCTAGTAGTTTTCTGGTAGCATCTTTAGGATTCTCTACGTATATTATCATGTCATCGGCAAACAGTGACAGCTTTACTTCATCTTTTCCAGTTTGGAATCCTTTTATTTCTTTTTCTTCTCTGATTGCTGTGGCTAAAACTTCCAAAACTATATTGAGTAAAAGTGGAGGGAGTAGGCAACCTTGACTTGTTCCTGATCTTAATGGAAATGGTTTCAGTTTTTCACCATTGAGGACAATGTTGTCTGTGGGTTTGTCATATATTGTGGTAAGTGTAAGTTCCCTCTATGCCTACTTTCTGCAGGTTTTTTTTTTAATCATAAATAGGTGTTGAATTGTGTCAAAAGATTTCCCTGAATCTATTGAGATGATCTAATGGTTTTTATTCTTCAGTTTGTTAACAAGGTGAATCTCATTGATTGATTTGTGTATATTGAAGAATCCTTGCATTCCTGGGCTAAACCCCACTTGATCATGGTGTGTGATCCTTTTAATGTGCTGTTGGATTCTGTTTGCTAGTATTTTGTTGAGGATTTTTGCATCTACTTTCATTAGTGGTATTGGCCTGTAGTTTTCTTTCCCTGTGACATTTTTGTCTGGTTTTGGTATCAGGGTGGCAAGCAGCTCATGCAGCTCAATATCAAAAAAAACAAACAACCCAATCCAAAAATGGGCAGAAGACCTAAGTAAACATTTCCCCAAAGAAGATATACAGATTGGCCACAAACACGTAAAAGAATGCTCAACATCATTAATCATTAGAGAAATGCAAATCAAAACTACAATGAGATATCATCTCACAACAGTCAGAATGGCCATCATCAAAAAATCTAGAAACAATAAATGCTGGAGAGGGTGTGGAGAAAAGGGAACCCTCTTGCACTGTTGGTGGGAATGTAAATTGATACAGCAACTATGGAGAACAGTATGGAGGTTCCTTAAAAAATTACAAATAGAACTACCATACGGCCCAGCAATCCCACTACTGGGCATATACCCTGAGAAAACCATAATTCAAAAAGAGTCATGTACCACAATGTTCAGTGCAGCTCTATTTACAATAGCCAGGACATGGAAGCAACCTAAGTGTCCATCGACAGATGAATGGATAAAGAAGATGTGGCACATATATACAATGGAATATTACTCAGCC
>NC_041234.1:67213636-67223469 GCF_002837175.3 Physeter macrocephalus | reverse complement strand
AGTGTTCTAATGTCATACTTTTACATGTACCTGTCCAGTTTTCCCAGCACCACTTATTGAAGAGGCTGTCTTTTCTCCACTGTATATTCTTGCCTCCTTTATCAAAGATAAGGTGACCATATGTGCGTGGGTAATCTCTGGGATTTCTATCCTGTTCCATTGATCTATATTTCTGTTTTTGTGCCAGTACCATACTGTCTTGATTACTTTAGCTTGGTAGTATAGTCTGAAGTCAGGGAGGCTGATTCCTCCAGCTACATTTTTATTTCTCAAGATTGCTTTGGCTATTTGGGGACCTTTGTGTTTCCATACAAATTGTGAAGTTTTTTGTTCCAGTTCTGTGAAAAATGCCAGTGGTAGTTTGATAGGGATTGCAATGAATCTGTAGATTGCTTTGGATAGTAGAGTCATTTTCACAATGTTGATTCTTCCAATCCAAGAACATGGTATATCTCTCCATCTATCTGTATCATATTTAATTTTTTCATCAGTGTTTTATAATTTTCTTCATACAGGTCTTTTGTCTCCTTAGGTAGGTTTATTCCTAGGTATTTTATTGTTTCTGCTGCAATGGTAAACGGGATTGTTTTCTTAAATTCACTTTCAGATTTTTCATCATTAGTGTATAGGAATGCAAGAGATTTCTGTGCAATAATATTTTACCCAGATACTTTACCAAATTCATTGATTAGTCCTAGTAGTTTTCTGGTAGCATCTTTAGGATTCTCTACGTATATTATCATGTCATCGGCAAACAGTGACAGCTTTACTTCATCTTTTCCAGTTTGGAATCCTTTTATTTCTTTTTCTTCTCTGATTGCTGTGGCTAAAACTTCCAAAACTATATTGAGTAAAAGTGGAGGGAGTAGGCAACCTTGACTTGTTCCTGATCTTAATGGAAATGGTTTCAGTTTTTCACCATTGAGGACAATGTTGTCTGTGGGTTTGTCATATATTGTGGTAAGTGTAAGTTCCCTCTATGCCTACTTTCTGCAGGTTTTTTTTTTAATCATAAATAGGTGTTGAATTGTGTCAAAAGATTTCCCTGAATCTATTGAGATGATCTAATGGTTTTTATTCTTCAGTTTGTTAACAAGGTGAATCTCATTGATTGATTTGTGTATATTGAAGAATCCTTGCATTCCTGGGCTAAACCCCACTTGATCATGGTGTGTGATCCTTTTAATGTGCTGTTGGATTCTGTTTGCTAGTATTTTGTTGAGGATTTTTGCATCTACTTTCATTAGTGGTATTGGCCTGTAGTTTTCTTTCCCTGTGACATTTTTGTCTGGTTTTGGTATCAGGGTGGCAAGCAGCTCATGCAGCTCAATATCAAAAAAAACAAACAACCCAATCCAAAAATGGGCAGAAGACCTAAGTAAACATTTCCCCAAAGAAGATATACAGATTGGCCACAAACACGTAAAAGAATGCTCAACATCATTAATCATTAGAGAAATGCAAATCAAAACTACAATGAGATATCATCTCACAACAGTCAGAATGGCCATCATCAAAAAATCTAGAAACAATAAATGCTGGAGAGGGTGTGGAGAAAAGGGAACCCTCTTGCACTGTTGGTGGGAATGTAAATTGATACAGCAACTATGGAGAAAAGTTTGGAGGTTCCTTAAAAACTAAAAATAGAACTACTATACGACCCGGAATCCCACTACTCTGCATATACCCTGAGAAAACCATAATTCAAAATGAATCATGTACCAAATTGTTCATTGCAGCTCTTTTTACTATAGCCAGGACATGGAAGCAACCTAAGTGTCCATCCACAGATGAATGGATAGAGAAGATATGGCCAATATATACAATGGAATATTACTCAGCCATAAAAAGAAATGAACTTGAGTTATTTGTAGTGATGTGGATGGGCCTAGAGTCTGTCATACAGAGTGAAGTAAGTCAGAAAGAGAAAAACAAATACCGTATGCTAACACATATATAAAGAATCTAAAAAAAAATGGTCATGAAGTACCGAGGGGCAAGACGGGAATAAGGACACCAACCTAGTTGACAATGTAGTTGAGGATATGAGGAGGGGGAAGGGTAAGCTTGGACGAAGTGATAGAGTGGCACGGACATATATACACTACCAAACGTAAAATAGATAGCTATTGGGAAGCAGCCGCATAGCACAGGGAGGTCAGCTCGGTGTTTTGTGACCACTTAGAGGGGTGGGATAGGGAAGGTTGGAGGGAGGGAGATGCAAGAGGGGAGAGATATGGGGACATATGTATATGTATATCTGATTCACTTTGTTATAAAGCAGCAACTAACACACTATTGTATAGCAATTGTACTCAAATAAGGATGTTAAAAAAAAAAAGCAAAGGGATTAGTTTCATAATTTAAAGGACATAGAATGGAAGAATGGATAAAAAAAATCCCAGCTATATGTTGTGTTTAAGAGACTCACTTTACACATATAAACATTATTAGGTGAACAATGAAATGATGGAGAAAGATATAACATGAAAATAACAATTAAATGGTACCTATATACCCTAAAATGCACAAAATAAATTTTAAGTAACAAAATTTACTTTGTTCTCTCTTTATTTTTGTGTGAGACAAAAAATGACACTTTATAACAAAGAGTGAATTTATCAAGAAGATATAACAATTATAAACAAATAGCCACCAAACAACAGAACACCAAAATATATGAATTAAACATTGGTATAATTGAAGGCAGAAATAGACAGTTCAACAATACTAGTTGGAAACTTCAATAGCCTATTTTCAACAGTGAACAGGATGTCTATACAGAAAGTCTGTAAGGAAATAGAGGACTTGAATAATACTATCAACCAACTAGACCTGACAGACAAACACTCCACTAATAATAGCACTTTATACATTTTTTTCAAGTGTACGTGGAACATTCTCTGTGATAGATTATATGTTAGACCATAAAACAATTGTCATAAATTT
Source organism: Physeter macrocephalus (assembly GCF_002837175.3). Classification (NCBI taxonomy): domain Eukaryota; kingdom Metazoa; phylum Chordata; class Mammalia; order Artiodactyla; family Physeteridae; genus Physeter; species Physeter macrocephalus. The sequence goes on along the minus strand of NC_041234.1, from coordinate 67,220,520 downwards.
TAAAAGACCAAAAGCATACAAAGTATCATCTCTGACCACAGTGGAATGAAGCTATAAATCAGTAAAAGAAGCAAAACTGGAAAATTTAAAATATGGAAATTAAATAGCTAATTCTTAAACAACTAAAGAGTCAAAGAAGTGTTAAAAACCAACCTCTGAATACTGAATAAAACAAAGCATATGTATGAGTTTATTGCAAGATTTTTGTCTTGCAAGCCAGGAAACTCAAGACTATGGGAACAATAAATTTCAAATTGCTCACATCCTAAGGGTTTTTTATGGAATAAATCTGGAAGTTGTGTAGCTTTTTCAGTTTATAGATTATCTAGTGGTCTTCTTTCCTATCTGGATCAGGGTTGCTGAGTCAGGAGAACAAGGAAGTTCAGAGACGGAGTGAGTAGACCTGGCATTTGGGGATTCACTGATGTCTTCTGATGATTTCTGAGAAGAGTTGTAAATTCCTGTAAGGTTAGGTTGAGTTTCCTTTATTCAAACCTATGTTGACCATCTCCATTTCATCCCTGACATAACTGACTCCAATCTAGTTTGGTTCGATAGAAAAAATCACTAAGAAAATTAGAAAATACATTGAGTTGAATGAAAATGAAAACATAACATATCAAAATTTTTTGGGAAGGTTAATTTTATTTGTCAAATTGGAGGATGATTTTGGATGAAATTAACATTTAAATCAGTTAACTTTGATTAAGCAGATTATGCTCTATAATGTGGCTGGACCTCATCCAATAAGTTGAAGGCCTGAATAGAATAAAATAAAAAGATTGTTTTTGGAATTTATCTGCACCATCAGCTCTGCTGAGTCTCCAATCTGTTGACCACATTGCAGATTTTGGACTTACCAGCTTCATAATTGTATGATCTAATTTCTTATAATAAATATCATATATGTCCTATTGGTTCTGTTTCTCTGGAGAACCCAATACACTTACTTGTGAGGTGCAGAGAAAACAGTGACCAGACGGAAATTGATAGTTGTGAATGATTATATTAAGAAAGGACCATTCTACAATTGCATTTTTCAATCAGAAGATTAGTTTTCATCTTTATGACTTATTCTCTTCTACTTTTTCCTTTAAATTGTCTCTCCTCTCTTCTATCTCCTGGGAATTCTACTAATCAAATGTTGGGCTTTGTACAGTGGTCATTTATGGCTCTTTCCTCTCATTTTTTCTTTATAGCCTATATTCTAATGAATTTCCCCAACTTTATTTTCACATTTGATATTAAAATTTTGTTTTATAAATTCTATATTTAAGCTCTACGAACTTACCTCAATTTCTGATATTTTAAAACAATGTCATGTTATTGTCTCTTGGATGTAATAACTTCACAAAATACTCTGAGTATATACTTTTTTTTTCCTTAAAATTTCCTTAAATTTTCTGTTTCCTCTGGGGATAATTTTTGTTCATCTTGATTTTTATTTTTCATGCTGAGGGTTTGTTTTCTTTGCTTGCTTATCTCTGACTGTCTGTTCATATTTAGGAAACAGGTCTAGTTAGCTGGTGTGGTTTCCCTCTACTCTTTTCTATGTAGGCCTGATTTCTCACATAAGTAAGACATCCATCTGGTCATTCGATCAATGAATATAGTAGGCTAACAGTTCTCTGTATTCTTAGGGAAGGGTGTGCAGGTGTTGATGGCCTCAACTTTTCCATTTGTAGAGTTTCAATCAATTCCCTAGTTTTCAAAAGCACTATTCATGCTTGACCTCTGTCATACGTTCCTCAGATCCTGGACCCTCTCATAAATTCTCTCTTCCAGAAATGTGTGATATATGCCACCTATTGGTAAAACTCTTCCCTTCTACAAGTACTATTATGTATTTTATTTCTTATTCCGGAGAAAAAGATGTAAATTCAAGTCTGCTTATTGAACTGGAAGCCCTTTATTAGTCTGTAGGAAAAACTGACAAGTAAATGATTCCAGGACGGGAATGGTATACATATATTTTTTCCTTCAAAAGTTGGAGTTACCTTATAGGGCCTATTTTCATTTATTTTCTTTAGTATTCACCAACTTGTCACACTGTGAATATATGTTTATGCTTTAACGTATATGTGTTTATTAAAAATATATTTATATATTATATATACTTATATATTTTAATTATCTTAGGCTTTTATGTTGAAAAGTGCAGAAGGTTCAGAGGCCATTTTAGACATTCCTGAGTCTCAAAAACTATGTAATTTGAATTTGAAGACCTTTTCTTCAAATGAAGTTACAGATCTATTATAAAAACAAAAAAGATGAAGTAGTTATAATGATGTGGTGAAATGATTATGTGAAAAATTAAAGGGACTTGTTAAAAGAATGAGTCATTTATTTCTGGTAATGATCCAGTTAGATAAATTGTGGAAAATAGTGAATACCCAAACAGAGAATGTTTTTAAAGTTTTCTTTTTGCCCAAAAGGAGAATGCGAACAGATTTGCTGTATACATTCAAATCTCTTCTGTTCAGTGGGAACCATGGTCTCAAAAATGGTTAAAGAAAAGGAAATGGGCTTCCCTGGTGGCACAGTGGTTGAGAGTCTGCCTGCCGATGCAGGGGACACGGGTTCGTGCCCCGGTCCGGGAAGATCCCACATGCTGCAGAGCAGCTGGGCCCATGAGCCATGGCCACTGAGTCTGTGCTCCGCAATGGGAGAGGCCACAAGAGTGAGAGGCCTGCATACCGCAAAAAAAAAAAAAAAGGAAACATTTGACAAATAGAGACTGGAAAATGGATGTAGTTTTTAATTCTCCTCAAAAAATGCTTTATAGCCATTTCATGCTTAAAATTTTTAAATGACATTAATTTACAGGGCCATAAATTTTTGACTTTAAAAGCATAGCAGAGATGGAGGTATATTGAAATCTGATAGAAGGTAAGTATATTCAAAGACAGCCAGATACATATTTGTTTTGGAAACAGCTGTTCTACCTTTTCAAACACTTTGGTTTTGTGAGTTCTTTGGGGCCTGATAAAGGGATCATTAAAATGTTTTTCATTCTTCTTAAATGCCATTTCTTTTTGGAATTATGAATATTATAATTAGAAAAATAGAGAGCATTTGCTCTTCCACAAATTGGTGGATACTCCACAATGAGGTGCATTGTTTTATTCTTCTAACAGAGAGAAGCTTCAATATTAGGATTAAGTAATGAACCTGAAGGCAATTGCCCTAAGAGGAAGTCAGTTTCAAAAGAGAGATTAGACAATGATTCTCCTTCTGTTTAAAGCACATTTCAAAATGTATTTTTGAATAGAAATGGAAGAATAGAAACATTTCAGTTTATAGGCTAAAAAGGAAAATAATTTAAGGTTAAATATTAATAACTACATATTTCATTATAAGGCTATGGAAGTCATATGGTTCTTACTTCTATCGCCAGAAGAGTTCTAAAGAGTAATGTATATAACTGAGAAAACTTAGTTGCAGAAACTGTTTTTAACATCTTTATTGGAGTATAATTGCTTTACAATTGTGGGTTAATTTCTGCTTTATAACAAAGTGAATCAGTTATACATATACATCTGCTCCAATATCTCTTCCTTCTTCTGTCTCCCTCCCTCCCACCCTCCCCATCCCACCGCTCTAGATGGTCACAAAGCACCTAGTTGATCTCCCTGTGCTATGCTTCTGCTTGCCACTAGCAACCTATTTTATGTTTGGTAGTGTATATAAGTCTATGCCACTCTCTCACTTTGTCACAGCTTACCCTTCCCCCTCCCCATATCCTCAAGCCCATTCTCTAGTAGGTCAGAGTCTTTATTCACCTCTTACCCATAGGTTCCTCATGACCTTTTTTTTTCTTAGATTCCATATATATTTGTTAGCATATGGTATTTGTTTTTCTCTTTCTGACTTACTTCACTGTGTATGACAGACTCAAGGTACATCCACCAGACTACAAATAACTCAATTTCATTTCATTATATGGCTGAGTAATATTCCATTGTATATATGTGCCACATATTCTTTATCCATTCATCCAATGATGGACACTTAGGTTGCTTCCATCTCCTGGCTATTGTAAATAGAGCTGCAATGAACATTTTGGTACATGACACGTTTTGAATTATAGTATTCTCAGGATATATGTCCAGTAGTGGAATTGCTGGGTCGTATGGCAGTTCTATTTTTAGTTTTTTAAGGAATCTCCATACTGTTCTCCATAGTTGCTCTATCAATTTACATTCCCACCAACAGTGCAAGAGGGTTCCCTTTTCTCCACACCCTCTCCAGCATTTATTGTTTCTAGATTTTTTGATGATGGCTATTCTGAATGTTGTGAGATGATATCTCATTGTAGTTTTGATTTGCATTTCTCCAATGATTAATGATGTTGAGCATTCTTTCATGTGCTTGTTGGCAATCTGTATATCTTCTTTGGAGGAATGTCTATTTATATCTTCTGCCCATTATTGGATTGAGTTGTTTGATTTTTGATATTGAGTTGCATGAGCTGCTTGTAAATTTTGGAGATTAATCCTTTGTCAGTTGCTTCATTGGCAAATATTTTCTCCCATTCTGAGGGTTGTCTTTTGGTCTTGGTTATGGTTTCCTTTGTTGTGCAAAAGATTTTAAGTTTCATTAGGGCCCATTTGTTTATTTTTGTTTTTATTTCCATTTCTTTAGGTGGTGGGTCTAAATATTTTGCTTTCATTTATGTCATAGAGTGTTCTGCCTATGTTTTCCTCTAAGTGTCAGATACTTTCCGGCATTACACTTAGGTATTTAATCCATTTTGAGCTTATTTTTGTGTATGGTGTTAGGGAGTGTTCTAATCTCATACTTTTACATGTACCTGTCCAATTTTCTCAGCACCACTGTTGAAGAGGCTGTCTTTTTCCACTGTATATTCTTGCTTACTTTATCAAAGATAAGGTGACCATATGTGCATGGGTAATCTCTAGGCTTTCTATCTTGTTCCATTGATCTATATTTCTGTTTTTGTGCCAGTACTGTACTGTCTTGATTACTGTAGCTTTGTAGTATAGTCTGAAGTCAGGGAGCCTGTTTCCTCCAGCTCCATTTTTCCTCCTCAAGATGGCTTCGGCTATTCGCGGCATTACACTTAGGTATTTAATCCATTTTGAGCTTATTTTTGTGTATGGTGTTAGGGAGTGTTCTAATCTCATACTTTTACATGTACCTGTCCAATTTTCTCAGCACCACTGTTGAAGAGGCTGTCTTTTTCCACTGTATATTCTTGCTTACTTTATCAAAGATAAGGTGACCATATGTGCATGGGTAATCTCTAGGCTTTCTATCTTGTTCCATTGATCTATATTTCTGTTTTTGTGCCAGTACTGTACTGTCTTGATTACTGTAGCTTTGTAGTATAGTCTGAAGTCAGGGAGCCTGTTTCCTCCAGCTCCATTTTTCCTCCTCAAGATGGCTTCGGCTATTCGGGGTCTTTTGTGTTCCCATACAAATTGTGAAGTTTTTTGTTCTAGTTCTGTAAAAAATGCCAGTGGTAGTTTGATAAGGATTGCATTGAATCTCTAGATTGCTTTGGATAGTAGAGTCATTTTCACAATGTTGATTCTTCCAATCCAAGAACATGGTATATCTCTCCATATATTTGTATCATATTTAATTTATTGCATCAGTGTTTTATAATATTCCACATAAAGATCTTTGCCGCATTAGGTAAGTTTATTCCTAGATATTTTATTCTTTTTTTTGCATTGGTAAGTTGGAGTGTTTTCTTAACTTCACTTTCAGGTTTTTCATCATGAGTGTATACGAATGCCAGAGATTTCTGTGCATTAATTTTGTATCCTGCTATTTTATCAAATTCATTGATTAGCTCTAGTAGTTTTCTGGTAGCATCTTTAGGATTCTCTATGTATAGCATCATGTCATCTGCAAACAGTGACAGTTTTACTTCTTTTCCAATTTGGATTCCTTTATTTCTTTTTCTTCTCTGATTGCTGTGGCTAAAACTTCTAAAACTATGTTGAATAATAGTGCTTAGAGTGCACAACCTTGTCTTGTTCCTGATCTTAGAGGAAATGGTTTCACTTTTTCAATGTTGAGAGTGATGTTGGCTGTAGGTTTGTCATATATGACCTTTATTATGTTGAGGAAAGTTCACTCTATGCCTACTTTCTGCAGGGATTTTATCATAAATGGGTGTTGAATTTTGTCGACGCTTTCTCTGCATCTATTGAGATGATCATACAGTTTTTCTCCTTCAATTTGTTAATACGGTGTATCACGTTGATTGATTTGCGTATATTGAAGTATCCTTCTATTCCTGGAATAACCCCACTTGATCATGGTTTATGATCATTTTAATGTGCTGTTGGATTCTGTTTGCTAGTATTTTGTTGAGGATTTTGACATCTATGTTTATCAGTGATATTGGCCTTTCGTTTTCTTTCTTTGTGACATCTTTCTCTGGTTTTGGTAACAGGGTGCTTGATGAGTCTGGCTAATGGTTTAACAATTTTGTTTATCTTCTCAAAGAACTAGTTTTTAGTTTTAGTTGCTATTGTTTCCTTCATTTTGTTTTCTTTTATTTCTGATCTGATATTTATGATTTCTTTCCTTCTCCCAACATTGGTGTATTTTTGCTCTTCTTTCTCTAATTGCTTAGGTGCAGTGGTAGGTTGTTAATTTGAGATGTTTCCTGTTTCTTAAGGTAGGATTGTATTGCTATAAACTTGCATTTTAGAACTACTTTTGCTGCATCCCATATGTTTTGGGTCATTGATTCTCCACTGTCATTTGTTTCTAGGTATTTTTTGATTTCCTCTTTGATTTCTTCAGTGATCACATCATTATTAAGTACTGTATTGTTTACCCTCCATGTGTTTTTAATCTTTACAGATCTTTTCCTGTAATTGATATCTAGTCTCATAGCATTG
>NC_041234.1:67198929-67212422 GCF_002837175.3 Physeter macrocephalus | reverse complement strand
ACTATTTTTAATTTCATTTATTGTGCTGTTCATTGTTGCTTGTTTCCTCTTTAGTTCTTCTAGGTCCTTGTTAAATGTTTCTTGCATTTTCTCTATTTCATTTCCAAGATTTTGGATCATCTTTACTATCATTATTTTGAATTCTTTTTCAGGTAGACTGCCTATTTCCTCTTCATTTTTTAGGTCTGGTTGGTTTTTACCTTGCTCCTTCATCTGCTGTGTGTTTTTCTGTCTTCTCATTTTGCTTAGCTTACTGTGTTTGGGGTCTCCTTTTTGATGGCTGCAGGGTCGTAGTTCCCATTGTTTTTCGTGTCTGTCCCCAGTGGCTAAAGTTGGTTCAGTGGGTGTGTAGGCTTTCTGGTGGAGGGGACTACTGCCTGAGTTCTGGTGGATGAGGCTGGGTCTTGTCTTTCTGTTGGGCAGGTCCACGTCTGGTGGTGTGCTTTGGGGTGTCTGTGTCCTTATTATGATTTTAGGCAGCCTGTGTTTTAATGGGTGGGGTTGTGTTCCTGCCTTGCTAGTTGTTTGGTATATGGTGTCCTGCACTATAGCTTGCTGGTCTTTGAATGAAGCTGGGTCTTGATGTTGAGATGGAGAGCTCTGAGATTTTCACCATTTGATATTACGTGGAGCTGTGAGGTCTCTTGTGGACCAGTGTCCTGAACTTGGCTCTTCCACCTCAGAGGCACAGCACTGACTCCTTGCTGGAGCACCAAGAGCCTTTCATCCACACAACTCAGAATAAAAGGGAGAAAAATTAGAAAGAAGGAAAGAAAAAGGATAAAATAAAATAAAGCAAGATAAAATAAATTTATTAATGTAAAAATAATTATTAAGAAAAAAATTTAATTAAATAAAAACGGACTGACAGAACCCTAGGACAAATGGTGAAAACAAAGCTATACAGACAAAATCTCACACAGAAACATACACATACACACTCACAAAAAGAGGAAAAGGGGAGAAAATAATATATCTTGTTCTCAAAGTCCACCTCCTCAATATGGGATGATTCATTGTGTATTCAGGTATTCCACAGATGCAGGGTACATCAAGTTGATTGTGTATCCTTAATCCGCTGCTCCTGAGGCTGCTGGGAGAAATTTCCGTTTATCTTCTTTGTTGGCACAGCTCCCAGGGTTCAGCTTTGGATTTGGCCCTGCCTCTGCATGTAGGTCGCTAATTATTAAGAAAAAAATTTAATTAAATAAAAACGGACTGACAGAACCCTAGGACAAATGGTGAAAACAAAGCTATACAGACAAAATCTCACACAGAAACATACACATACACACTCACAAAAAGAGGAAAAGGGGAGAAAATAATATATCTTGTTCTCAAAGTCCACCTCCTCAATATGGGATGATTCATTGTGTATTCAGGTATTCCACAGATGCAGGGTACATCAAGTTGATTGTGTATCCTTAATCCGCTGCTCCTGAGGCTGCTGGGAGAAATTTCCGTTTATCTTCTTTGTTGGCACAGCTCCCAGGGTTCAGCTTTGGATTTGGCCCTGCCTCTGCATGTAGGTCGCCTGAGGGCGTCTGTTCTTCGCTCAGACAGGAGGGCGTTAAAGGAGCAGCTGATTCGGGGGCTCTGGCTCACTCAGGCCGGGCAGAGGGAGGGGTACGGGGTGAGCCTGCAGCAGCAGAAGCCAGAGTGATGTTGCATCACCCTGAGGTGCACCGTTCATTCTCCTAGGGACGTTTTCCCTGGATCACGGGACCCTGGCAGTGGCGGGGTGCACAGGCTCCCGGGAGGGGAGGTGTGGATAGCGACCTGTGCTCGCACACAGGCTTTTTGGTGGTTGCAGCAGCAGTCTTAGCATCTCATGCCCGTCTCTGGGGTCTGCGCTGATAGCCACGGCTTGCGCCCGTCTGAGCTCCTTTAAGCAGCGCTCTTAATCTCCTCTCCTCGTGCACCAGGAAACAAAGAGGGAAGAAAAAGTCTCTTGCTTGTTTGGCAGGTCCAGTCTTTTTCCTGGACTCCCTCCCAGCTAGCCGTGGTGCACTAACCCCTTCAGGCTCTGTTCACGCCACCCGTACTCTCCCTGTGATCCTACTGAAGCCCAATCCTCAACTCCCAGCCCCAGCCCCTCGCGGTGGGTGAGCAGACAAGCCTCTTGGGCTGGTGAGTGCTGGTCGGCACCGATCATCTGTGCGGGAATCTCTCTGCTTTGCCCTCCACACCCCTGATGCTGTGCTATCCTCCTAGGCTCTGAAGCTTCGCCCCTCCGCCACCCGCAGTCTCTGCCCGTGAAGGGGCTTCCTAGTGTTGTGGAAACCTTTCCTCCTTCACAGATCCCTCCCACTCTTGCAGGTCCCGTCCCTATTCTTTTGTCTCTGTTTTTCCTTTTTTCTTTTGCCCTACCCAGGTACGTGGGTAGTTTCTTGCCTTTTGGGAGTTCTGAGGTCTTCTGCCAGTGTTCAGTTGGTGTTCTGTAGGAGTTCTTCCAAAGGTAGGTGTATATCTGATGTATCTGTGGGGAGGAAGGTGATCTCAGCGTCTTACTCTTCCTACATCTTCCTAGAGGAGCTCTGTCCCAGAAACTTTTGATGTCCTTTAAGGTGTGATATGAGATAGACAGGTAAATTATTTTATTGATTCTAAGATATTTTTCAATACTTTTATCATCTCTAGATTTAAAATGTATGTACTTATAATCAGTTACATATGAGTTTAATTGGCAATATTTTCTTGTTCTTAGGGTTACATAAAATTACAGTTGATGTTGTCTTAGAGATAATGAAATATAGTCATTCACCCCGTGTATGCCATGAGTTTTATACACACACGCACGCACACATCTGACAGTTTGTGACTTGGGAGATAAAAAGTTTAAGTTGCTTTGAGAGTACCAGAATGTTCCTAGTGGAGCATTTTGTTTGTACTTTGCCACAACTGAGATCTTTAAAAACAACATTTAATTTAGATATTTATATTTTTGTCTTATTCACCTCATCTGTAAAACGTGTCAGCTAAAAATAAATTGCATAAATTATGTTCTGTTTCTCTATGATACACTATTTATGGTTTTTCCAAAGACAGTTACAATGAAATATTTAAGTGTAACCAAAATATATAAAAGCATTTCTAAACAACAACAAAATATTTGTCTTTCACTGGCACCATTGGTCTGTACATGGTTGTTGCCTTAAGAATATATTACTTAAAAAACTGTGGCTCCATCTTGTTCCCTAAATGCAGACTCCATAAAATTGATAGCTTCTTCTTCAAAGGGTATAATCTCTTTATTATATTATTATATTATATTATATTTGCACCATTTGTTATGACGTTTGAGATGCAATTAGAATCATATGGATTTTTTTCATATACTGACTTTTCTTTCTACTCTCTTTGCTCTATTATAAAATATTTTTATCCCAGTCAATAATTTATAGTCCTTGAATTTAGTGCACGGAAATACTAGAGATCTTAGATTTTGTCTCTGCTCTCCAGAAAATTAAAACCCAGATGGAGATCCAACACTAATATAAAGTCAATTAATAAATTACATATGAAGGTATACAACCAAATGCTAATGCATGTGGAAAACATTTAAATATTGTCTATGAGTTCAGAGAAGCCTGACACAGTGAGGGAGAGCTACATTAGGCATGAAAAGTGATAATTTGAAAAATGGGAAGGCTTTGAGCAGACAGAGAACAAAAGAGAAGACATTTCAGGCAATGGTAATAAGAACAAAAATGACAGTATAGCAATAACACAAAAAAGGACAGTAGCATATAAAAACAAAAAATAATTTTAATAAAATAGATAATACTTTGAACATGATTAATGTTTTCCTTCTTGTCTTTCTAAATATGAAATTTTAGCTAAAGCCTGAGGCATCCATCTAGAAGGGCATAGGGTGAAATCAGACTTGATTATGGACAAAATGCAAACATAAATTCTTAGGGAATATCTAGTGAACTTGTAACCCCCTACATTAATATTCATAGAGTGTAAACTATATTCTAGGCACTATTCTACACTCTTTACATATTTTCATTTGATCCTTGCAGCAATCCTATGGGATTAATGTGATAATTTTTCATTTTTTAAAGAGTAGGGTTCTAAAATTAATTGCCCTAAGACTCATAGCTTATAAGTCTTTGTGGGGTCATTGAATGTGCCTACTTGGCTAGGTTGAACTACAATTCTCAGAAATTGCTTTTATGTATGTTGCTTGATAGGGTACACCACAGTGAGATTCTAGGGAAATTTAGAGAGCAGATGTGAAGTAGCAGCTATTTTGTACTTTTCACACACTGCTGCTGATCTTCTAACTCAGCTTGTTGACATGAGGTATCAGTTGGCCTGTAAGAGCTCCACTTTCTCATGGATCTTTCTTTGGCTATTCCAAATCCTGAGCTAGATGGTATATTTATCTCCATAACAAACAGAAATGGCTTCTATATGACATCCATATTATCAAGATCAGAGAAAACAAGAACTGACATGGGTTTCTGTCTGTCCTCATGTGATCCCTGCTGGATTCATGAGTTCCAATTTACTCTTGGTCTCCCCCATTTTACATCCATCTTCCTTTCCCAAATGCTAGCCCTATGGATTCAAGCTCCAGCATCAGCTGCAAAAACAATAGCCTGTTTCCATAATTATATGTATATATATATATAATTATATTCCATATTATATATAATTTATTAAATTCCATAATAAATCTACCATTTATCTCTCTTTATATCTATTGATTCATTGATTAATCAATCTACCATCATCATCATTTATCTTTCTATCTATCCTAGTAGTTATGTTTCTCTGATAGAACCTTGACACAAAAAATCATGGATCCTGGATGTGAACACAACAGGTCTGTTCAAGAGTTTATATTCTCCACTGCTCTTCTATCTGTGAACATAAATGTAGATATGCCTAGAAAAATAGCCTTGTATCCATCTCAAAAATATTCTTATAATTTATAATTACCTGGTTATATTCATCTACTATATTTATGTCCTTGAGCAGGGAATTTCTCTTATTGGGCTCAGTATCCTCAGCTATGAAATGAAAATGTTAAACTCGAAAGTGTTTTAAATTGGATATGCATAGATCTAGGGATGGCACATGAACTTCCATTTTGTGTGCATGCACATATGCATGTTTGTTTGTTTTTTCCTGTGGAAAGAATATATATTTTTCACATATTTTTTAAAAATCCGTGATCTTAAAATGATTAATAACATGATCTATGTACACTTTATGGTCCTTTCTTTCTCCATTATTTTGTTTTTTATATACTGTAAGATATCAGGGTGAAAGAACAAACCAGAATAAATATTAAAATAGAGATGTTGCATTTTGACTAGGGTTTAGTCCTGGACACACATGACTAGATAATAATGAAGAGTTATTATTTCCCTTGGAAACCTTATTCATATCTAAGACTTTAGAGTAATGCAAATGACTTCCAATTTTATATCACAAGATCAAATTTTTTTCTGAACTTCACTTACATATGTCCAAATATTTACTTGGCATCTCTACCTTGACATCTCAAAGACACCAAAAAGTCACCATTTCTAGAACTGAAACCGTGACCTTTTCCTTATCACCCTACTCTCTCCAAACGTTTTTAAAAAACTAATATTTGTGGTTTAGTGAGAGAAATCCTCTTGACTATCTTGAATAAGCCATAAATTTCAAAATCTTTCTTGATACTCTCCTCTTCATTACTCATCAGAATTTTGGTAGACAATTCTCCATGGGGATTTCAGTTTTCCTGTGTGACTAATGAACAATTTCACTCACAGCCTTTATTCTGGACTGTTTTTTCAAGTATGTTTATATAGCTATCTATCTTGATGATAAAGATAACATTCCTCCAGAGTGAAAAACAAATTTGTTTATTGTCCAGTGTATTAAAGACAATGCTTCCCTCTAGGACAAAGGTTAGGCAGGCTTACTGCCCATTGTAAAGTTTTAGGTTCCCTAAAATCAGGGTTCCTCTCTTGTAATACAACTTACTTTGTGTGTGGGTCTGCTTCACATTTCTGTGGGATCTGGAGGTCAGAGAAGTGGTTATTGCTACTGTCCTGATATTAAAGTCCTTTGCCATAATAAAGTCATTTGTTCCTAACCCAGGAGACATGTTCTCTGCCAGCATCCATGAAACTGTGTCAGGCCATCTTGCAAAAATCATAAAATCACAGGTCTTTTACAATTTCATATTAAGTTGATGTTAAATATTAAATACTCTTTCACCCCTCTTTATTATTGCTCTTTTACAGTAAATTTTTCTGTAAATTATCATTATGTCTAGTATGCATTATTTTAAAAGTCTTGTGATAGAATTTTCTGAACTACTCAGTAGTTTCTAATTGTACTTGGGACAAATACACAATAATTAATGTGAAATCAAAGTTCTTGTGTAATCTGGCCCACACATACTTTATGAGTCTCAAATCACACTTGGGATAGAAATTTAGTCTAAATGGGTCAGTAACTGTGCCCTCTGTTGTTTGAATATGATGAATATCATCCTGGTCATATTACCCTTACAAATGCCCTTGGAGTCCAACCGTGATTTTTTTTTTTTTTTTTTTTTTTTTTTGTGGTACGCAGGCCTCTCACTGCTGTGGCCTCTCTCATTGCAGAGCACAGGCTCCGGACGCGCAGGCTCAGCAGCCATGGCTCACAGGCCCAGCTACTCTGCGGCATGTGGGATCTTCCCGGACTGGTGCACGAACCCGTGTCCCCTGCATTGGCAGGCGGACTCTCAACCACTGCGCCACCAGGGAAGCCCCAACCATGATTTTTCTGTTGTTGTTGTTCAGGGAAATTTTAGCCTACCTTAACTTCAGAGTTTTTGAATATGCAATTTAATATTCCTGGCATGTTCTTTTCTCTTCATACCACTTTGCTAAATTAACATTTATTTCTCCTCAGTTCCAATTTAAAGGTCAGATCCTCAGGGATGTCTATGACCAATCCCACCCCATATATGTGTAATACATGATTTATATTTTCATAATATCCTATACATTTGTATTCATGGCAATTCTAATATTTTGTAATTTTGTATTTGTGTGATCTTATGTGTGATATCTATCTCCAATTCTAAATTATAAGCTCCATGCAGACACAGACTGGGTCATTTTTCCCCCCTCTTTTCCATTCTGCAATTTCTGGCATGATGCCAAATATAGAGAATGCGCTAAGTGTGTATTTGTTGAATGGATAAATAAATGAATGAATTATGAAATGACTAATTATTCAATATATCTAATAGGGATGATTTCATTTACCATTTCTTTTTAGAGATGAAGGGTATTTCACTGTAGTATTTATTTAATTAATAAATTAAATAAATTTAATTTTTAAAGTTTTGTGTGTGTGTGTGTGTGTGTATCACATATTCTTTATTCATCCATCAATGGACATTTATGTTGTTTCCATATCTTGGCTATTGTAAATAATGTTTCAATGAACATGGGGGTGCATATGTATTTTCAAATTAGTGAGGTTTTTTTGTTTGTTTTTATTCTTCAGATAAATACCCAGAAGTGAAATAACTGGATCTTTTGGTAGTTCTATTTTTAACCTTTTGAAAATCTCCATACTGGCTGCACCAATTTACAATCCTACCAACAGTGTATGAGGGTTTCCTTTTCTCCACATCCTCTCCAACACAAGCTATTTCTTTTCTTTTTGATAATAGCCAGTCTAACAGGTGTCAGGTGATATCTCATTGTGGTTTTGATTTGCATATCTCTAATAATTACTGATGTTGAACAGTTTTTTATGTGCCTAGTGGCCATACAAAGTACCATTTCTTACAGAAATTATTTTTTTCTCAAAAAGATTGGGCAGTCTTAATATTTCTTCTTTGACTAGGTCACAAATATGTTAGTATCTAATCCTGAAAATATTAAGTTGAGTGTCATGAGGCATATAAAGTTATTCACTATTTTCACTTAGTTTCAGCACTAGGACTCACTAGTAGGATGAATATTTGGGTGTCAGGAACACCCACGAGTCAAGGGATTTAAAAGGATTTAAAATAGAAATTAAGCTGTGCTTTGATCATTTTATATCAGATCATACCCTGTGAATGGTAGAAGTATATAAATTTAAATTGCAATTTTGCAAGTATTACTTCTTAACACCTTCACAGCAGGTGCATTTGGTTAATAATTCATTCGGGTCTACTCATTGTCTCCATTGGGGGTGGCAAAAATGGTCATATATGGTGGCTTCAACTAACACTTCTATGCTGATATCCTCATATATTTATTTGTGGCTGCAACCTTTCCAATTTTAGCTGTACTTTCATATCTCTAAATTTTGGCAATAGTATCACTTCAAAGTCTAGTTGCTACTGCACTCAATATACCGAAAATAAGGTTCATCATGCCCCTTCCTCTCCTAAAAATGTTGACACCTGTCTTAATTTCATTAGTTCAACCAACAGCACCAACACTTTCTCAAATCAAGGTTACATCTCCGAAACAAACTTTTATCCTCCAGTCCCATTGAGTCTCTCTTCAAAATCAGTACCCATTCATTCCTTTATTTTCCACCTACACCACCACTCCTTCACTGAAAGCAAAGACTAGAATCTGCGCTATAGTTCACATTTGCTAACTGAAATATAGACAAATCTCTTTGGCACTTCCAAGTTCCTTTCTTGGGGAGTATTAATACCTACAGCTTCTTATTTTCTCTGATTCTTTTTAGCATATCCACATGTGTTTTCTTACCATATTAATGAGGAATCTTCAAAAGAGAGTGGATATGGGGAGAAAATTTATAAAAAGGTCCACATAGTGCTCTTTCTTTGTATCATTTCAACTCTAGGCCACTTCTCCAAATATGGGTGGTGTGTTCTCATTTATAACTACCATTTTTACTTCCTGTAAGAATCACACATATTATTATAAAGCCTAAAACTTCTTTGACATCGTGGAGTGATACAATATAATACAAGTATCAATGACAATACTATTTTGTATTTCTGAAAACAAAGCAAATGGTTGTTTTTCCATCTAAATATCTACAAAATTATTGGTTGAAGGAAACTATTTTCTCTGAAGTATCTAACTCTCTCCCTTATTGGCTTATGTTTTTACTTTCATAAATGTAACTTTATGATGTCCTAGAATGTCTACCCAGTAGAGAAAAAAAAACAAAAACTAGTAGAGAATTATCTATAGTCACGCATAGGGCATATGGAGAATACACAAAAATTACCAAAGTAAAAAATTTTCTTATTCAATGTTTTTTTTTTCTGCCTTCTCTTTTGCTTCCCTTGTTCTTTGTTCTAGGAATAAATTTTTATTATTAAAGTACAAACTATTTTTATGGTAGTTTATTCTGTGCAAAACACTGGTAATATTTGACTAGCTGGAAGTCCATTTAACAATGCCATGGCTAATACTTTTATTTTTCTTTTCAAAGAATAATTATTTCCTTAAAATTGTATGCTAAAAATAATTTTGTTGTAAGGAGGTACCTCTCCAGTCTTTGAAAAAAAATAAACATTTTTTAGGGTATGATCTTGTGCAAGGGCAGAGAAATCAAATCATAAATTGTGAGGTCCTTTTAAATTAAGAATCATTCTTTGACTTTCAAATATTGGTTGAGCTCTTCGGGTGCTTTGTTTTATAGTAAATATATTTTTCTAAGCATCTTTCAATTCTCCATATAGTAACAATCTGCCAGTATTGACTATGACCAAATAAAACACAATTTTAATTGTTTACTAAAATCTGTGCTATAGCTGCACATTTATTTCCTATGCAGTCACCAAAGCTCTAAATGGATTTGTTTCTCTCGTGCATTCTTCATTTTTCTCTATTCCACCCTTGGAATTGTACAATCTATTTGTTAATACAGTTCCATTTGTGGGGTTTACATTATTATTCTTATACTACATACTACGAAAGATGAGGGTCTCCTCCTGGAAACATAACCTACACTATTAACATTTTCCATGTACTCTTTTTCCTCAAGAAAATGATATTGATCTTCTGGAACCTCAGGAAGTAAACTTATACCACACATTAAGCAGACGTGTAATGCTTTAAATATAATAATATTCTTTTAATTTGCTACATTCCACTAGAAACTTTCTGGCTGGTTTATCCAATTTTCTAAACTTTCAGAGGTTAGTATGTTGATACACCACACATCTTGCTTTTAGTACTACAACATTAAATTGAAAAAGCTTGTGATTTAATCTCCAATTTCTTTTGGTTAACAAAATCTTTTACATTTTTCATTTAATTGTAAATTAATTACTGTGTTATTATGAATGTCTAATTTTTTTTCTCTTCTGAAATGAAGGAAAAGTCACATGTTCACCTAAAATATTAACTTTAAGCTACTCTAGACCTGGTAATTGAACTAATAAATCCATAGTATTCTCCATGAGAGCAACATAAACCAAAGGTCCAGAAATATCAGGGCCATCTTTAGCAACATATTTATGCAAAATTGTCACTGGAGTAGCCAAATTTGATTTCCTCTTAATCATGTGTCGGATATCTGACTGCTTCAGTCATATACTTTTTATTTCTGATAGAAATTGTTCAGTAGAATATTGAAGGTTTATTACTGCTGAAGTAATGACATTTGATCTCTGAACGTTAAAAAACCCTATTACAAAATCAATAGTTTGAAACCAGTTAAATTTACTATGGGATTTTCTTTCTCCTCCAATTCCATTTTAAATGCATATCTGGATGACGGATATACTTTCCAAACTATCTGCTGCTACAATGCCTCATAAAGTTGTTAATGTACGGCTAGTGACTTGAGTCATCAACATTTCTCAGATTAAAAAAAAACTGTTATTGCAAACTTTCTTGTTTTTTATAGAGAGTTTATAGATTTTGATTTCCCTTTTTTATCACACTCTGTTGAAATAAGCAATACAATACTTACAAACGGTTATAGAGTAATTACTATGTGCAAGGTACTTGCTCAATGTTTTATTTGCATTACCTCTATGCCACAAAGTAAACAGATTTCAAGACAATATAGTGTATTAGTAAGATCAAGGACTCTTTTGGTTGCCATTTGCATGAAATATGTTTTCCCATTCTTTCACTTTCAGCTTATGTGCTTCCTTAAATCTACAGTGAGTCTTTGCAGACACCATATAGTTGAATCTGTTGTTTTATCTTCAGCCACTCTGTTTTTTTATTGGGGAGTTTCATTCATTTAACTTGAAGTAATTATTGTTAGGAAAGGGCTTACTATTAATTGGTTTCTGTTTATCTTATACCTCTTTTTGTACCACTTTTTCTCTGTTTCCTTTAGTGTTTTGTTGATTTTTTGTAATGACATGCTTTGATTCCTTTCTCATTTTCTTTAGTTTATCTCCTAGGTATTTTATTTGTGGTTAACATGAGGCTCACATTTTATAGTTATAACTTCAATTGCATACAAAACTCTATACTTTTATTTCACCTCTCCCTACACTTTATGTTACTGATGTCACAGATTTTATTCATTACTCAGAGTGATCATTATTTTAAAGAAACTAGTTGTATTAATATTAAATAACAGAATGAGAGGCTGTTTTGTGGTAAGAGTAAGGTTGTTTGATGTTTAAATATTCCTAAAACATAGACTTCATTTGATTGGTTGTCCCCCTGTGCACACAGCTTCTATTGGTTTCTATTGCCTACTGATTGAATACCAATATTCTTGGTTTGATTATCACAGTTTTTTACTTATAATTTCAGTCTATATTTAATTTCTGTATTCCCTTCATACCCTATGTGCTCTAGCCAAAGTCAACTACCCATTTTTTCCTTTGCTTGGCATGCCTATAATCCGTCACATTTGAATGACTGTATTGTGCCTTCCCCAAGCACCAACAAGCAAGAAAGAATTTCTGCTTCTGATTTCTTTCTAATTCTTTTATCTGTTGCATGCTAGAGCATGTTGCCAGAGTTTTGTACTGATCAATCTCTCAGAAAGTATTTGTTAAACGAATTATTTGTTCCCACACTAAGGTGTCCTTAACTATTGCTCTTTTCATCTTCTTATAATGGCATGCTGTCTGTTCTTTAGATATCTCTGTTTCCTCTCTTTATGTCTGTGTCCTTGTGGCTTTATTTTATACACAGTAGTCTTGGTAAAAGCCTAGTTTTGATACTATTTTAGTCTTGTAGGTAGAGAAGACATTGGGGTCGAATATTGCCTCCTTTGGCCAGGTTCATAGCAGTTTTACAAACTTTTGAAATTTTTGAAAATCTGATAACTATGTAAATTAATTAATATTGGAATTAAAAAAAAATGCAGTCCTTTGAAGTGGATGAGTGAAGGATTTTATGATCTCGTAAAAGATCTCTTGCAGTTATAAGGTTTTTTTTTTTTTTCGTTAATACTGTACCCAGAATTGTGTGCTATGGGCCCAGCGGGTCTGCGTTAATTTTTTTTTAAAAATGCAAATCTCAGCTTCAAAAGCAATAGCCTCCTTTAGAATTTAAAAGAGTTCTAGGTTGTTTTTTTTTTTTTACATCTTTATTGGAGTATAACTGTTTTACAATAGTGTGTTAGTTTCTCCTTTACAACAAAGTGAATCAGTTATACATATACATATGTTCCCATATCTCTTCCCTCTTGCATATCCCTCACTCCCACCCTCCCTATCCCACCCCTTTCGGTGGTAACAAAGGACAGAGGTGATCTCCCTGTGCTATGCGGCAGCTTCCCACTAGCTATCTAATTTACATTTGGTAGTGCATATATGTCCCTGCCACTCTCTCACTTCGTCACAGCTTACCCTTCCCCCTCCCCATGTCCTCAAGTCCATGCTCTAGTAGGTCTGTGTTTTATTCCCGTCCTACCACTAATCTCTTCATGACATTTTTTTTTCTTAGATTCCATATATATGTGTTAGCATACGGTATTTGTTTTTCTCCTTCTGACTTACTTCACTCTGTATGACAGACTCCAGGTCTATCCACCTCATTACAAATAACTCAGTTTCATTTCTTTTTATGGCTGAGTAATATTCCATTGTATATATGTGCCACATCTTCTTTATCCATTCACCTGTTGATGGACACTTAGGTTGCTTCCATGACCTGGGTATCGTAAATAGAGCTGCAATGAACAATTTGGTACATGACTCTTTTGGAATTATGGTTTTCTCAGGGTATATGCCCCATAGTGGGACTGTGGGGTCATATGGTAGTTCTATTTGTAGTTTTTTAAGGAACCTCCATACTGTTCTCCATAGTGGCTGTATCATTTTACATTCCCACCAGCAGTGCAAGAGTGTTCCCTTTTCTCCACACCCTCTCCAGCATTTATTGTTTCTAGATTTTTTGATGATGGCCATTCTGACTGGTGTGAGATGATATCTCATTGTAGTTTTGATTTGCATTTATCTAATGATTAATGATGTTGAGCATTATTTGATGTGTTTGTTGGCAATCTGTATATCTTCTTGGGAGAAATGTCTATTTAGTTCTTCTGCCCATTTTTGGATTGGGTTGTTTGTTTTTTTG
>NC_041234.1:67196745-67197286 GCF_002837175.3 Physeter macrocephalus | reverse complement strand
CTTTTAGTTTTATTGATCTTTGCTATTGTTTCCTTCATTTCTTTTTCATTTATTTCTGATCTGATCTTTATGATTTCTTTCCTTCCGCTAAATTTGCGGTTTTTTGTTCTTCTTTATCTAATTGCTTTAGGTGCAAAGTTAGGTTGTTTATTTGAGATGTTTCCTGTTTCTTAAGGTATGATTGTATTGCTATAAACTTCCCTCTTAGAACTGCTTTTGCTGTATCCCATAGATTTTGGGTCATCGTGTCTCCATTGTCATTTGTTTCTAAGTATTTTTTGATTTCCTCAGTAATCACTTCATTATTAAGTAGCGTATTGTTTAGCTTCCATGTGTTTGTATTTTTTACAGATCTTTTCCTGTAATTGATATCTAGTCTCATAGCGTTGTGGTAGGAGAAGATACTTGATACGATTTCAGTTTCCTTAAATTTGCCAAGGCTAGATTTGTGACCCAATATATGATCTATCCTGGAGAATGTTCCATGAGCACTTGAGAAAAATGTGTATTCTGTTGTTTTTGGATGGAATGTCCTATAAAT
>NC_041234.1:67194677-67195350 GCF_002837175.3 Physeter macrocephalus | reverse complement strand
TATCTTGCTCCTTCATCTGCTGTGTGTTTTTCTGTCTTCTCATTTTGCTTATCTTACTGTGTTTGGGGTCTCCTTTTTGCAGGCTGCAGGTTTGTAGTTCGTAGTTCCCTTTGGTTTTGGTGGTGTCCCTAGTGGCTAAGGTTGGTTCAGTGGGTTGAGTAGGTTTCCTGGTTGGGGGGACTAGTGCCTCTGTTCTGGTGGATGAGGCTGCATCTTGTCTTTCTGGTGGGCAGGTCTACGTCTGGTGGTGGGGATGTTGGTAGGCTTCTTATGATTTTAGGTAGCCTCTCTGCTAATGGATGGGGCTGTAGACCTGTCTTGCTCTTTGTTGGGGATAGGGTGTCCAGCACTGTTCGTTGCTGGTCCTTGAGTGAAGCTGGGTCTTGGTGTTGAGATGGAGATCTCTGGGAGATTTTCACCATTTGATATTGCGTGGAGCTGGGAGGTCTCTTGTGGACCAGTGTCCTGAGTTTGTTTCTCCCAACTCAGAGACACAGCCCTGATGCCTGACCCGAGCGCCAAAAGCCTTTAATCCACACAGCTCAAAATAAAAGGGAAAAAAAATAGCAAGTAAAGAAAAGGAAGGAAGGAAGGAGGGAGGGAGGCATGGAAGGAAGAAAGAAAGAAAGGAAGGGAGGAAGGAAGAAAGGAAGGAAGAAATGAAGGAAGGAAG
>NC_041234.1:67178690-67194495 GCF_002837175.3 Physeter macrocephalus | reverse complement strand
ATAAAATATAGTTATTAAAATAAAAAATTATTATTAAGAAGAAAAATTTCTATTAGAAAAACAAAAAACGGGTCGGTCTAACCCTAGGACAAATGGTGGAAACAAAGCTATACAGACAAAATCTCACACCACAGCACACAGATACACACTCACAAAAAGAAAAAAGGGGAAAATAATAGTATATCTTGCTCCCAAAGTCCACCTCCTCAACTTGGGATATTTCGCTGTCTATTCAGGTTTTCCACAGATGCAGGGCACTTCAAGTTGATTGTGGAGCTTTAATCCGCTGCTTCTGAGGCTGCTGGGAGAGACCCCCCCCCTCTCCTCTTTGTTCGCACAGCTCCTGTGGTTCAACTTTGGACTTGGCCCCGCCTCTGTGTGTAGGTCGTCCGAGGGCGTCTGCCCTTCGCTCAGACAGGATGGGGTTAAAAGAGCAGCTGATTCGGGGGCTCTGGCACAGGCCGGGGGGAAGGAGGGGCAAGGATGTGGGGCGAGTTTGCGACGGCAGAGACCGGCGTGATGCTGCACCGGCCTGAGGCGCGCCACACGTTCTCCCGGGGAAGCTGTCCCTGGATCCCGAGACCCTGGCAGTGGCGGGCTGCACGAGCTCCCGGGAGGGGCGGTGTGGAGAGTGACCTGTGCTCGCACACAGGCCTCTTGGTGGCGGCAGCAGCAACCTTATCATCCCATGCCCGTCTCTGCTTTCCGTGCCGACAGCCGCGGCTCGCGCCCGTTTCTGGAGCTCCTTTACGCGGTGCCCTTAATCCCCTCTCCTCGCGCCCCAGGAAGCAAAGAGGCAAGAAAAAGTCTCCTGTCACTTCGGCAGCTCCGTGCCTGTTTCTGGATCTCCTTTATGCGGTGCACTTAATCCCCTCTCCTCTTGAACCAGGAGACAAAGAGGCAAAAAAAAAGTCTCTTGTCTCTTCGGTAGCTCCGCGCCCGTTTCTGGAGCTCCTTTAAGCGGCGCGCTTAAACCGCTCTCCTCGTGCACCAGGAAGCAAAGAGGGAAGAAAAGGTCTCTTGTCTCTTCGGCAGCTCCAGACTTCAACCGGACTCCCTCCCGGCTAGCCGTGGCGCACTAACCCCTTCAGGCTGTTTCACTCTGCCAACTCCAGAACTTTCCCTGGGATCCGACTGAAGCCCGAGGCTCAGCTCCCAGCCCCCGCCTGCCCCGGCGGGTGAGCAGACAAGTCTCTTGGGCTGGTGAGTGCCGGTCAGCACCGATCTTCTATAGGTGGTCACAAAGCACCGAGCTGATCTCCCTGTGCTATGCAGCTGTTTCCCAATAGCTATCTGTTTTACGTTTGGTAGCGTATATATGTCCATGCCTCTCTCTCACTTTGTCATAGCTTAACTGCGGGAATCTCTCTGCTTTGCCCTCCGCACCCCACTGCTGCGCTCTCCTCCGAAGCTCCGGAGCTTCCCCCTCCGCCACCCGCAGTGTCCGCCCATGATTACCGATAATACATGACACTAGGCATGAGTTTTAGATTTATAAGATCTGAAAATTCTCATTTTTTTAACATCTTTATTGGGGTATAATTGCTTTATAATGGTGTGTTAGTTTCTGCTTTATAACAAAGTGAATCAGTTATACATATATATATGTCCCCATATCTGTTCCCTCTTGCGTTTCCCTCCCTCCCACTCTCCCTATCCCACCCCTATAGGTGGTCACAAAGCACCGAGCTGATCTCCCTGTGCTATGCAGCTGTTTCCCAATAGCTATCTGTTTTACGTTTGGTAGCGTATATATGTCCATGCCTCTCTCTCACTTTGTCATAGCTTAACCTTCCCCCTCCCCGTATCCTCAAGTCCATTCTCTAGTAGGTCTGTGTCTTTGTTTCCATCTTGCCCCTAGGTTCTTCAGGACCATTTTTTTTTTTAGATTCCATATATATGTGTTAGCATATGGTATTTATTTTTCTCTTTCTGACTTACTTCACTCTGTATGACAGTTTCTAAGTCCATCCACCTCACTACAAATAATGCAATTTCATGAAAATTCTCATTTTATAATTTGCTGTCAGACAAAGGAACTACACATATCATATTGACTAGGCCAGAGTCAACTCTTGTAGCAGCACAGTCCTGGTGGCAGGCAGACATAGAATGATTTTCCTACTTCTGTGACTACTTTTTAAGCATCTTGGATCAAAATCTCTTGACTCTTTCTTACCTTTTCTTGATCTCAGTATTCAGGAAAGGACCAGAGATGACAAACAACTTGGAATGGGAGATGTGACTGTAGAAAGAATCTTACCTTCTGATGACTTAATGGGTGACCATTGTAGATTCCCAGCTTGTGTTTACCAGCTCTTCCTGCATTAAGCACACCCAATTCCTTTGCCATGTACCTCATCCCTTCCCAATACCACACACACGCAAACATACACACACACACACACTGATGACTGAAAAAAAGAACTCTGCAGTTCTGCAATTCTGATATGAGTCTGCCATTCTACCAGAGGTGAATTAACTGTAAAGCTTATGAAGCTTAACATCAGAACCACTCACTTCACTGGCCACTTCTAAGGACCTGGAAAGGGCTTACTGATGTGTTCCCATAGGTCTTGTGTTTTGGTAAATATTTTAACAGTAAAATATTTTAACCATAATTACTTAAGACTGCTGTATCTTTCCACTCCATGTTCCTCTCTGTTACACTTCCGCTCATACCAGGTGATGTTAGAAAGGCCACAGATAGTTTTGGATTTAGAGGAATAAGATTTGGGAGTACATTTAGACATATTTATATGGATGGTGTTCATTTATTTATATATTTAAATTATTGCTAGTCGATGCACAATATGATCAGCTTTCAAGAATATATCTCCTTCCTACTGTGCCAATTCACTGTGGCCATGACCTGAAGTTGCAGTGTCAGAGGTCATATCGCAATATGATTCTGTCCCAAGATACTCGATAGTGGAAGTACCTGAGTAGTGAAGGAGAAGCAAGGTTCAAATTGTGTGTACCCAGAATTTAAGCTCTGGAAACTTATTCCAAATCTTACCTTTTTTGTAGGAAAGAGACTTGATAGCCGTTTTTAGAAGTTTGACTACAATCCCATAGTTTGACATTACCAACTATGAGTTGTAAAGTTGAAATAAATTTTTCTAAACTATGCTAGGGGAAAGACTGAATTGTCAGTCTCTTCTCTGTATATAAAATGATGTCACAAAATCTTTATCCTATGAAGAGATGATCAAAGAGTATGTTGCAAAAATGATATAAAAGTGATACATTAGACATTTAATTAAAAAAATATTATGTTCTTTTTCTGGATGTTATGATGCTTGTGATACTTGTCAGGTTTTATAAATTTGTAATTTCATGTTATTTATTTTTCTCATTCTAAGGAAACATTCACTTCTATATCTAATTTTTCATTCTTTTAATTAAAGAAACTTCCCACAAATTGTATAAGTTTCAAACTCTACAGCACCTGGAACTACCACTGCATCTATCTATGAGACCATGTTGCTTGCTACTCTTGTATTTATTTCGTGTGTAGCATATATTTCTTCTTTCACTGCTCTTTAGATCATAATTATGCATGGCTCTGTAAGATCCTTTTATTGCTACAGATGTGGGATGGCACGATTTCCATAGGATTTTGAATCTTACAGCTGGATAACACAGCACAGCGTGGCAAATTTGCACAAGCTTTTAGCATTGTTGACCCCATCAGAATGTTTAAATTATTCCCAAATGATTGGATCTGATTCAATTATTTTGGAATATGTTTTCAATGCATGGAGTGAATAGCTAAAGCTGAAATTTCATGGTGGCATTTGTTTTTTTTCTTGGCAGTTTAGAAAGTATTTGACTTTTCAACATGAGAAATCTGCTTAGCAAAATTAAAATAAAAAGAAAGAAGGAAATAAAGAAAGAATAGGATAAAGAAATGTGTTATACTAGTCTCTGTATGCTTGGTTTGGTCATTCTATCTCAAACAATGATGGTTACTTTTTAGCATGTAAATTATTGCCTTTGTATTATGCGAAATGTTAGATTATGACAGCTAGATAGGTACTCTATACACAGGGCACAAGCAAAGCAAGGAGATCATAAAAATGATCAAAACTCGAAATAATTTGTTAATTTGTTATGTTAGTCATTTCTGTGGCAAGGCTTTTCTTTTACGTAGGTGCACTTTTATTTGTAAATTTCATTTACAGATTAGTGAACATAGTCTAAGTTCCACTGAGTGTTGTTAGAAAAGACTGAACTTTCAGTAACTACGTCCAATTATTACATCAATTCTATATTAAAGATTTCATGCATGGGTATGTTTCATATTTTCCCAATAAAAATTTATGTATTTAGCAGTTTCCATTGTTGGAAAATTTATACTTGAATCTAGCCTAAATTTTTCTCAGTGCAATGCCTTTTACTTTCCTATTGAGCTGTGTTTGGTGAAAAATAGTGGGCTAACAATGTTATTTTAAAATTTGAAACCATTCAGAAGAGTAATTCCTAAATATGTACAACTCTATAATATAAGTATTATAATTGGCCTCTTATTAGAAATGTGGACAATTTAGAAGAAGATTCACTTAGAAAAAAGTATGGGAAAGTATGAAATAACATTTCAAAAGCATGAATTAGTATGGCCAGAATTTAAAGATAAGGAATATGGTTTCCAGTTAGGGTTAATAGAGCAAAATGCTAGACTTTATGAAGGTGTGCCTCATGATTGACTGGGAAAGTTTATATTGTTGTAGAGCTTTAAAGAACAATAACAACCACGACAATACCAAGAAAAGAAACACTAACAAACTAACTAAAGAAACAGAGAAAAGGTCTCTTGTCTCTTCGGCAGCTCCAGACTTCAACCGGACTCCCTCCCGGCTAGCCGTGGCGCACTAACCCCTTCAGGCTGTTTCACTCTGCCAACTCCAGAACTTTCCCTGGGATCCGACTGAAGCCCGAGGCTCAGCTCCCAGCCCCCGCCTGCCCCGGCGGGTGAGCAGACAAGTCTCTTGGGCTGGTGAGTGCCGGTCAGCACCGATCTTCTGTGCGGGAATCTCTCTGCTTTGCCCTCCGCACCCCACTGCTGCGCTCTCCTCCGAAGCTCCGGAGCTTCCCCCTCCGCCACCCGCAGTGTCCGCCCATGAAGGGGCTTCTCGTGTGTGGGAACCTTTCCTCCTTCATGGCTCCCTCCCACTGGTGCAGGTCCCGTCCCTATTCTTTGTCTCTGTTTATTCTTTTTTCTTTTGCCCTACCCAGGTACGTGGGGAGTTTCTTGCCTTTTGGGAGGTCTGAGGTCTTCTGCCAGCATTCGGTGGGTGTTCTATAGGAGAAGTTCCACGTGTAGCTGTATTTCTGATGTATCTGTGAGGAGGAAGGTGATCTCCGCGTCTTACTCTTCCGCCATCTTGCCTCGATCTCCCGTGATCAGTCTTAACAGTAAAGCATCAGATAACTTTGTGAAGCTCTGCATATTCGATAACAAAAAGAAATGGATATAAAGCACATTATTTTATTCAAGTTCTTGACAGCATTCTTTTTCATTTTTATATAGAGATCATTCTTGTGGTTGAATGGTTTGGAGTAGATATCTGTTTGGTTTTCTGATTACCGATAATACATGACACTAGGCATGAGTTTTAGATTTATAAGATCTGAAAATTCTCATTTTTTTAACATCTTTATTGGGGTATAATTGCTTTATAATGGTGTGTTAGTTTCTGCTTTATAACAAAGTGAATCAGTTATACATATATATATGTCCCCATATCTGTTCCCTCTTGCGTTTCCCTCCCTCCCACTCTCCCTATCCCACCCCTATAGGTGGTCACAAAGCACCGAGCTGATCTCCCTGTGCTATGCAGCTGTTTCCCAATAGCTATCTGTTTTACGTTTGGTAGCGTATATATGTCCATGCCTCTCTCTCACTTTGTCATAGCTTAACCTTCCCCCTCCCCGTATCCTCAAGTCCATTCTCTAGTAGGTCTGTGTCTTTGTTTCCATCTTGCCCCTAGGTTCTTCAGGACCATTTTTTTTTTTAGATTCCATATATATGTGTTAGCATATGGTATTTATTTTTCTCTTTCTGACTTACTTCACTCTGTATGACAGTTTCTAAGTCCATCCACCTCACTACAAATAATGCAATTTCATGAAAATTCTCATTTTATAATTTGCTGTCAGACAAAGGAACTACACATATCATATTGACTAGGCCAGAGTCAACTCTTGTAGCAGCACAGTCCTGGTGGCAGGCAGACATAGAATGATTTTCCTACTTCTGTGACTACTTTTTAAGCATCTTGGATCAAAATCTCTTGACTCTTTCTTACCTTTTCTTGATCTCAGTATTCAGGAAAGGACCAGAGATGACAAACAACTTGGAATGGGAGATGTGACTGTAGAAAGAATCTTACCTTCTGATGACTTAATGGGTGACCATTGTAGATTCCCAGCTTGTGTTTACCAGCTCTTCCTGCATTAAGCACACCCAATTCCTTTGCCATGTACCTCATCCCTTCCCAATACCACACACACGCAAACATACACACACACACACACTGATGACTGAAAAAAAGAACTCTGCAGTTCTGCAATTCTGATATGAGTCTGCCATTCTACCAGAGGTGAATTAACTGTAAAGCTTATGAAGCTTAACATCAGAACCACTCACTTCACTGGCCACTTCTAAGGACCTGGAAAGGGCTTACTGATGTGTTCCCATAGGTCTTGTGTTTTGGTAAATATTTTAACAGTAAAATATTTTAACCATAATTACTTAAGACTGCTGTATCTTTCCACTCCATGTTCCTCTCTGTTACACTTCCGCTCATACCAGGTGATGTTAGAAAGGCCACAGATAGTTTTGGATTTAGAGGAATAAGATTTGGGAGTACATTTAGACATATTTATATGGATGGTGTTCATTTATTTATATATTTAAATTATTGCTAGTCGATGCACAATATGATCAGCTTTCAAGAATATATCTCCTTCCTACTGTGCCAATTCACTGTGGCCATGACCTGAAGTTGCAGTGTCAGAGGTCATATCGCAATATGATTCTGTCCCAAGATACTCGATAGTGGAAGTACCTGAGTAGTGAAGGAGAAGCAAGGTTCAAATTGTGTGTACCCAGAATTTAAGCTCTGGAAACTTATTCCAAATCTTACCTTTTTTGTAGGAAAGAGACTTGATAGCCGTTTTTAGAAGTTTGACTACAATCCCATAGTTTGACATTACCAACTATGAGTTGTAAAGTTGAAATAAATTTTTCTAAACTATGCTAGGGGAAAGACTGAATTGTCAGTCTCTTCTCTGTATATAAAATGATGTCACAAAATCTTTATCCTATGAAGAGATGATCAAAGAGTATGTTGCAAAAATGATATAAAAGTGATACATTAGACATTTAATTAAAAAAATATTATGTTCTTTTTCTGGATGTTATGATGCTTGTGATACTTGTCAGGTTTTATAAATTTGTAATTTCATGTTATTTATTTTTCTCATTCTAAGGAAACATTCACTTCTATATCTAATTTTTCATTCTTTTAATTAAAGAAACTTCCCACAAATTGTATAAGTTTCAAACTCTACAGCACCTGGAACTACCACTGCATCTATCTATGAGACCATGTTGCTTGCTACTCTTGTATTTATTTCGTGTGTAGCATATATTTCTTCTTTCACTGCTCTTTAGATCATAATTATGCATGGCTCTGTAAGATCCTTTTATTGCTACAGATGTGGGATGGCACGATTTCCATAGGATTTTGAATCTTACAGCTGGATAACACAGCACAGCGTGGCAAATTTGCACAAGCTTTTAGCATTGTTGACCCCATCAGAATGTTTAAATTATTCCCAAATGATTGGATCTGATTCAATTATTTTGGAATATGTTTTCAATGCATGGAGTGAATAGCTAAAGCTGAAATTTCATGGTGGCATTTGTTTTTTTTCTTGGCAGTTTAGAAAGTATTTGACTTTTCAACATGAGAAATCTGCTTAGCAAAATTAAAATAAAAAGAAAGAAGGAAATAAAGAAAGAATAGGATAAAGAAATGTGTTATACTAGTCTCTGTATGCTTGGTTTGGTCATTCTATCTCAAACAATGATGGTTACTTTTTAGCATGTAAATTATTGCCTTTGTATTATGCGAAATGTTAGATTATGACAGCTAGATAGGTACTCTATACACAGGGCACAAGCAAAGCAAGGAGATCATAAAAATGATCAAAACTCGAAATAATTTGTTAATTTGTTATGTTAGTCATTTCTGTGGCAAGGCTTTTCTTTTACGTAGGTGCACTTTTATTTGTAAATTTCATTTACAGATTAGTGAACATAGTCTAAGTTCCACTGAGTGTTGTTAGAAAAGACTGAACTTTCAGTAACTAAGTCCAATTATTACATCAATTCTATATTAAAGATTTCATGCATGGGTATGTTTCATATTTTCCCAATAAAAATTTATGTATTTAGCAGTTTCCATTGTTGGAAAATTTATACTTGAATCTAGCCTAAATTTTTCTCAGTGCAATGCCTTTTACTTTCCTATTGAGCTGTGTTTGGTGAAAAATAGTGGGCTAACAATGTTATTTTAAAATTTGAAACCATTCAGAAGAGTAATTCCTAAATATGTACAACTCTATAATATAAGTATTATAATTGGCCTCTTATTAGAAATGTGGACAATTTAGAAGAAGATTCACTTAGAAAAAAGTATGGGAAAGTATGAAATAACATTTCAAAAGCATGAATTAGTATGGCCAGAATTTAAAGATAAGGAATATGGTTTCCAGTTAGGGTTAATAGAGCAAAATGCTAGACTTTATGAAGGTGTGCCTCATGATTGACTGGGAAAGTTTATATTGTTGTAGAGCTTTAAAGAACAATAACAACCACGACAATACCAAGAAAAGAAACACTAACAAACTAACTAAAGAAACATCCCTTTCAGAGAATAACATAAAAAGAAAGGAAGAAACCTTTCCATAAAGTGCTTAAGAAAGCTATCCTTTGTAACTTGCTATATTTATATATGTCATCATCAACACTCAGTAAACCATATTTGAAACCTCAGAGTCATCTATGATTTCTCTCTATGCTTCTTGCCCATCATCTAGTCACCAAAACACTAACTGAGCTATCGTACATCTCTCACAATTGTCACATTAGAAATGAGTGTGGAGGTCATTCCAAGTTCTAATCATAGTGCTGGTTAGTTACTAGCAATGTAGCCTGATCATTTAGTTTATAGTAATCTCTACTTTCCTTATTTGTAAATATGGGGATAATATTTGTGTGTTCCTCATTTGTGTGCTAGATATTATGGGACATATATAAATCACATGGCAGATAACATATTAAGACTTCACTAAAAATTAGTAATTTCTATTATTCCCATTACTACCCTCTAGTTCTGACCTTTATTACTTATGCTTAGTTATTCTAATAGTCTTCATATTCATCTTTTGCCATTATTTCTCCACAATAATCTGCTCTGTAAACTTGTTAGATCAACTTTCTTAAATCATATTTATTGTCATGTTTCTTCCCTTCTCACAATCCTTCAGTATATTTCAAATGTCCAAATAATGAAGTTCTAATTCATTTTGACTGCCATTAAAGCCCTTAAATACCTGACCCCATTTTGTCATCCCAACTTAACTTAAATGGAAATATTTTATTCTGACCAGGTGGATCTATATAGTTGTGGTCAAAAGAAATTTGCTCATTTCCAACTTCTAAAACTTTGTGTATGTTAAGGCCCCCATAACTTGCCCTCTTCCTCTCTCCCTCCCCTGACACTTTTTTTTCCCCTTTAAGGGCTTGTTGAAATTTCATTATTGAAATCTCATTCTATTTTCATAACCCTATCTATTTCCTAAGATTATTCTTGGATACATAACTGACCTTTTTAATTAGCTACTGTGTCTAGCATATTGCTATATACATAGAAGCTGTATGCAGGTGATTTTTTAATCAATGGGCCCATTAGGGAACTACCTGTGAATAGTTGCTCTTATTTCTACTCCCTAATAAAGTCAATTTATCTCAATTTTTAAATCAGTTACTAATAAAATCTCTCCTGCCCTATCATGGGTCATATGAGAAGTTCCTGAATGGGGAAAAAGTTGGACTAAACATCACAGACTATCTTGTTTTTACTGCATAATAATTGTTACTTAGGCTTTTTGTGCTAGTTTATAAAAACGTTGAACATCAAAGTGAGGGATTTAACTACCTTTATTAGAAAAATAAATGTCATTCACTTTTTAAAGATGTGAGGAATGGTGTGATGAAATGGTGTTTCAAGAAGATTAACATGGCACCTGGAAAAGGAAAAGACAGTAAATAAGACCAGCTACGAGTCTACTGCAAGACTTCAATCAGAAAGTTGTGGAGACCTGGACTCTACTAACGGCCTTAGAAAGAATAAAGATTAAAATATAGCGACGGTTTAAAGATGCATCTAGACTACTAATGACTGAATAGCTATGGGGGAGCAAAGTGAGTAAGGGAAACAAATGTTATACTTTATGCCATAAAACGTATAGTGGAACCTATAAGAATATAAAGGATCTTCGAGGGAGAGAGCTTCAAGGGAAAATAGGATAGGATTAAAGAATAAGCCACTCAATATATGTATACAATATTCTACTATTTTTTAAAAATTTCAGTCTATGCCTGTACAGCATATACACTATACATAAGAAAGGAAAATTTTCAGACAGTCACTTGTTTAGTATGAATGCTGCTTTTAACTGGAGAGAAAATGTTGATTTTGCTCACTGCATTGCTGGATTATTTTACTGAACTAGTGTTCTACATTTTTTGGTATAATTTAGGCATGCTCTTGGCTGCATAAGCTATATTCAATACTCTTTTGAAAATGTAAACAATCAATGTTTTCTTTCCTCCATAAATTTCTCACATACATCCATCATTAAACATTTAATACCATGAAGGACTGAGGCTAGTTTTCAAAGAATCCTCTAGCTTATATAGTCAAATGATCCAAATGGAAGTTTGGAGATAAATTATTAATATGAACCTTAATAGTTTTATTGGAGTTTTTCATAAATCAGAGCTTCCACTGTAGTTACCTTGGCTAGTTCTTGGTTATTCTATCAATCAATAATTCATTAACTAAACTATTATATGCAAGCCACTGCTCCGGGTGTTATGCTAGAATAGAAATGAAAAAGACAGAGCTTTTCCCCCCTCAATTAGCTATCAGAGTAGAAGAGACAAAAAAAGTGTCATAAATAACCACAAACAAGATAGAATTTAATAAATATCATTAGAGGAGTAAAGATCAGAAAAGATCTGAATTCAGATGAGAAGGAAAGCATTTCCAGCAGGAGGAGAAGACAAGGGGTTGAAGAATGGAGAGACTGAAGAATGTGAAGCAGGGAGAAAAAATTCAGGTAGGGCAAGCAACAGTACAGTGTAAGGAAGAGCATGGAGCATGTACCTCTGCAGTGTCTATAAAACATCCAGTTGGGAATTACAAATAGGAATGATATCAAGAGTAAAAGTAGAGAGATATTCTTAAGAAAAGCAGAGAAGATACACTTTGAGGACTGCAGAATAGAAAAAGAATGACAAAATGCTTTAATTGAAATTAAAATAGGACATGGTAAATAGACCCTATTTGTCTTCTAAAAATGTTCTCAATAAAATATGAAGCAAGGCAATTCATTTACAGAGTATGGAGGGAGATGGTGGTAAGAAGGTGCAAAAAATATTAGGCATAGGTCCTGTGAGGAATATTATACTTAAAGATAAATTAAAGTTTTACTGAAAGCATTAAGAGCTGATCTGAGATGGAATAAAATGAATCTATGATGAGACAAATCAGCCTGCCTAAAACTGCTTGTTCCTCTCTCATACTTCTCTTTTTCAATTAATGGCATCAATCAGTTGCTCAAACCAGAAACTTGGGAGTTTTACTTGACTGGTCCCTCTTTTTCACTCCCTCACAACAGAGCCAAGTTGTTTTATTTACCCCAAATATTTTGAATCTCTTCTCTTCTGTTAATTTTCACGGTTATGACCCTAAACCAGAACATTAATAATGTTTGCCTAGTTTCAGTTTTAGCATCACTTTCCATGGGATACTTTCTTTGACCAACCTGCCTGTGTCCCTTCATAAACATTCCCTTAACACACTCCACTTGTTCTGGAAACATTGTTCCTACAGCAGTTTCAATATCATTGTTTAAGAGGTGCCAATGACTGCCCACAGAGGTTTGCATGCTTTCAGTGGCATGCTTCCCATCATTTTGTTGGTCTGAAAATTACCATCTACACACATGCAAGGGGAATACACAGAGCCCCTCGTCTTTCCTGGTGACACCAATCTTCTGATGACCTCCATACACAAAAGTGAAGAAGAAACGCCAGAGCAAATATGTCTACCTGGAAAGAATCCTCACACATCCCTCTCCCCTAGAGACTCACAGCCTTACCACTATAGTTGGCCTCAGAAACCATCAGGATTAACCCCACCATGTCTTCCTTCCTATTTATATCAATCACTCCAGGAAGTTCAAGACTTTCAGATCTCTTCTGTCCACACAAATCCTTATCTTCACATTTCTCTGACTTCCCCTAATCTGTCCCCAACCTCTCAATGCCCAAACCCACTCACTGTGTTCTGTAGAATAATTAATTAGGATTGGTTAGTAAAATTTCTATATCCTCAATCTCTGTTGTCAATGTTTCATTCATTTCTTTACTCTGAAGTCTCTCTGCTGATTATATTGGTTTACTTACAAGCCTTTCAAGTTGTAAAGTTTATTTTTTTCCTTTGTTTTATTCTCCCATATTCCTGAGAAGTTTTGGCCTAAAGTTGATGCTGTTGTCCTCCTTTTTCCTTATTACCAAATTCCATACCATTGTTCTTCCCTTCATAATCTCTCTGCTAACTTCAGGCCAGCAGCCTATGCAACAATTAACCCCTCCTTATTTCAAATGCCCACTGCATTAATTTCCTAGGGTTACTGTAACAACTTGACATAAACTAAATGGCTTAAAAGAACATAAATGTATTGTATCACAGCTCTGGAATCAAGAAGTCTAAAATCCAGGTTTCATCCCACTACTGGGCATATACCCAGAGGAATCCATAATTCAAAAAGAGTCACATACCACAATGTTCATTGCAGCTCTATTTACAATAACCAGGACATGGAAGCAACCTAAGTGTCCATTGACAGATGAATGGACAAAGAAGATGTGGCACATATATACAATGGAATATTACTCAGCCATAAGAAGAAATGAAACTGATTTATTTGTAGTGAGGTGGATGGACCTAAAGTCTGTCATACAGAGTGAAGAAAGTCAAAAAAAAGAAAAACAAATACCATATGTAACATATATATGGAATCTACTTTGTGCCCATGAGAGGGGTGGGATAGGGAGGGTGGGAGGGAGGGAGACGCAAGAGGGAAGAGATATGGGAACATGTGTATATGTATAGCTGATTCACTTTGTTGTAAAGGGGAAGCTGGCACACTATTGTAAAACAGTTATACTCCAATAAAGATGTTAAAAAAAAAAAAGACTCTAACTTCACCTCAGATTTAAAACTAAGCCCCAAGGATTAAACCTCCTTGATAGAAGTGGATTTGGGGACTTTTATTAATGTTCTCTAAGATAGTTACATTATCTCAAAATGCTGGCAACCAAGATATAACATGTTATGAGGAAGACAAATGCAGACTGTAATCATTAAATGTATGTTGTTTAAGAAAGAAAGGCACCTTAAGAATCTGTACAAAATACCCATTTTTAAAATCAAAAAACATCTTTTCTACTCTATTCTTAACAATATCAGGATGGATTATATATCTTGTTGCCTTTCATTTAAAAATGGTGGAAATTTTTTTTAACCAAATGCATTTAAAAAATTTTTAATTTATATTGGAGTATAGTTGATTAACAATGTTGTGATAGTTTCGGGTGTACAGCAAAGTGATTCAGTTA
Source organism: Physeter macrocephalus (assembly GCF_002837175.3). NCBI lineage: Eukaryota > Metazoa > Chordata > Mammalia > Artiodactyla > Physeteridae > Physeter > Physeter macrocephalus. The sequence goes on along the minus strand of NC_041234.1, from coordinate 67,180,511 downwards.
TACATATATATGTATCCATTCTTTTTCAAATTCTTTTCCCATTTAGGTTGTTAAATAATAGTGAGCAGAGTTCAGCTGCTACACAGTAGGTCATTGTTGGTTATCCATTTTAAATATAGCAGTGTGTATATATCATCACCCAACTCCCTAACTATCCTTCCCCCCCACCATTCTGCCCTGGTAACCATAAGTTCGTTCTCTAACACTGTGGGTCAGTTTCAGTCTTGTAAACAAAATATTTTGTATCATTTCTTTTTAGATTTGCACATAAGGGATATCATATGATGTTTCTCTTTCCCTGTCTGACTTAATCCACTCAGTATGAAAACCTCTAGGTCCATCTATGTCACTGCAAATGGCATTATTTCATTCTTTTAATGGCTGAGTAATATTTCATTGTATATATGTACCACATCTTCTTTATCCATTCTTCTGTCGATGGACATTTAAGTTGCTTTCATGTCTTGGCTATTGTAAACAATGCTGCAATGAACATTGAGGTGCATGTATCCTTTCAGACCGTGTTTTTCTATGGGTATATGCCTAGGAGTGGAATTGCAGGTTCATATGGCAGCTCTATTTTTAGTTTTTTAAGGAACCTCAATACTCTTTTCCATAGTGACTGTACCAATTTACATTCCCACCAACACTGTAGGAGGGTTCCCTTCTGTCCACACCCTCTCCAGCATTTATGGTTTGTGGATTTTTTAATGATAGCCATTTTGATGGGTGTGAAGTGATATCTCATAGTAGTTTTGATTTGCATTTATCTAATAATTAATGATATTGAACATCTTTTCATGTGCCTCTTGGTCATCTGTATGTCTTCTTTGGAGAAAAGTCTATTTATGTTTTCTACCCATTTTTTGAATGGGTTGTATGTTTTGATGATATTAAGCTGCATGTGATGTTTGTAAATTTTGGAGACTAATACTTTGTCAGTCACACCATTTGCAAATATTTTCTCCCAATCTGTGAGTTATCTTTTCATTTTTTTAAACATCTTTATTGGAGTATAATTGCTTTACAATGGTGTGTTAGTTTCTGCTTTATAACAAAGTGAATCAGTTATACATATACATATGTTCCCATATCTCTTCCCTCTGGAGTCTCCCTCCCTCCCACCCTCCCTACCCCAGCCCTCTAGGTGGTCACAAAGCACTGAGCTGATCTCCCTGTGCTATGCGGCTGCTACCCACTAGCTATCTATTTTACGTTTGGTAGTGTATATATGTCCATGCCACTCTCTCTCTTTCTCACAGCTTCCCCTTCCCCCTCCCAATATCCTCAAGTCCATTCTCTAGTAGGTCTGTGTCTTTATTCCCGTCTTACCGCTAGGTTCTTCCTGACATTTTTTTTTGATTCCATAAATACATTTTAGCATAAGGTATTTGTTTTTCTCTTTCTGACTTACTTCACTCTATATGACAGACTCTAGATCCATCCACCTCACTACAAATAACTCAATTTAGATTTTTTGATGATGGCCATTCTGACCAGTGTGAGATGATATCTCATTGTAGTTTTTTTTTTTTTTTTTTTTTTTTTTTTTTTTTTTTGCAGTATGTGGGCCTCTCAATGTTGTAGCATCTCCCGCTGTGGAGCACAGGTTCTGGACGCACAGGCTCAGCGGCCATGGCTCACGGTCCCAGCCGCACCGTGGCATGTTGGATTATCTGGGACCGGGGCACAAACCCATGTCCCCTGCATTGGCAGGCAGACTCTCAACCTCTGCACCACCAGGGGAGCCCCCTCATTGTAGTTTTGATATGCATTTCTCTAATGATTAATGATGTTGAGCCTTCTTTCATGTGTTTGTTG
>NC_041234.1:67113785-67178521 GCF_002837175.3 Physeter macrocephalus | reverse complement strand
ATTGTCGTTTTGATTTGCATTTCTCTAATGATTAATGATGTTGAGCATTCTTTCATGTGTTTGTTGGCAATCTGTATATCTTCTTTGGAGAAATGTCTATTTAGGTCTTCTGCCCATTTTTGGATTGGGTTGTTTGCTTTTTTGTTATTGAGCTGCATGAGCTGCTTGTAAATTTTGCAGATTAATCTTTTGTCAGTTGCAAGTATTTTCTCCAATTCTGAGGGTTGTCTTTTGGTCTTGTTTATGGTTTCTTTTGTTGCGCAAAAGCTTTTAAGAGTCATTAGGTCCCATTTATTTATTTTTGTTTTTATTTCCATTTCTCTAGGAGGTTGGTCAAAAAGGATCTTGCTGTGATTTACATCATAGTGTTCTGCCTGTTTTCCTCTAAAAGTTTTATAGTTTCTGGCCTTACATTTAGGTCTTTAATCCATTTTGAGCTTATTTTTTGTGTATGGTGTTAGGGAGTGTTCTAATCTCATACTTTTACATGTACCTGTCAAGTTTTCCCAGCACGACTTATTAAAGAGGCTGTCCTTTCTCCACTTTACATTCCTGCCCCCTTTATCAAAGATAAGGTGACCAAATATGCGTGGGTTTTTCTGTGTGCTTTCTATCCTGTTCCATTGATCTATATTTCTGTTTTTGTGCCAGTACCATACTGTCTTGTTTACTGTAGCTTTGTAGTATAGTCTGAAGTCAGGCAACCTGATTCCTCCAGCTCCATTTTTCATTCTCAAGATTGCTTTGGCTATTCGGGGTCTTTTGTATTTCCATACAAATTGTGATATTTTTTGTTCTAGTGTTGTGAAAAATGCCAGTGGTAGTTTGATAGGGATTGCCTTGAATCTATAGATTGCTTTGGGTAGTAGAGTCATTTTCACAATGTTGATTCTTCCAATCCAAGAACACGGTATATCTCTCCATCTATCTCTATCATCTTTAATTTCTTTCATCAGTGTCTTTTAATTTTCTTCATACAGGTCTTTTGTCTCCTTAGGTAGGTTTATTCCTAGGTATTTTATTGTTTTTGCTGCAATGGTAAATGGGAGTATTTTCCTAATTTCACTTCAGAAGTCAGGCAACCTGATTCCTCCAGCTCCATTTTTCATTCTCAAGATTGCTTTGGCTATTCGGGGTCTTTTGTATTTCCATACAAATTGTGATATTTTTTGTTCTAGTGTTGTGAAAAATGCCAGTGGTAGTTTGATAGGGATTGCCTTGAATCTATAGATTGCTTTGGGTAGTAGAGTCATTTTCACAATGTTGATTCTTCCAATCCAAGAACACGGTATATCTCTCCATCTATCTCTATCATCTTTAATTTCTTTCATCAGTGTCTTTTAATTTTCTTCATACAGGTCTTTTGTCTCCTTAGGTAGGTTTATTCCTAGGTATTTTATTGTTTTTGCTGCAATGGTAAATGGGAGTATTTTCCTAATTTCACTTCAGATTTTTCATCATTAGTGTATAGAAATGCCAGAGATTTCTGTGCATTAATTTTTTATCCTGCTACTTTACCAAATTCATTGATTAGCTCTAGTAGTTTTCTGGTACCAACTTTAGGATTCTATATATATAGTGTCATGTCATCTGCAGCGACAGCTTTACATCTTCTTCTCCAATTTGGATTCCTTTTATTTCCTTTTCTTCCCTGATTGCTGTCGCTAAAACTTCCAAAAGTATGTTGGAAAAGAGTGGTCAGAGTTAGCAACCTTGTCTTGTTCCCTGATCTTACTGGAAATGGTTTCAGTTTTTCACCATTGAGGACGATGTTGGCTGCGGCTTTGTCATATATAGCCTTTATTATGTTGAGCAAAGTTCCCTCTATACCTACTTTCTCCAGGGTTTTTATCATAAATGAGCATTGAATTTTGTCAAAAGCTTTCTCTGCATCTATTGAGATGATCATATGGTTTTTCTCCTTCAGTTTGGCACTGGCTCCTGGCTGCAGCACCAAGAGCCTTTCATCCACATGGCTCAGAATAAAAGGGAGAAAAAATAGAAAGAAAGAAAGAAAGAGAATAAAATAAAATAAAATAAAGTAAGATAAAATAAAACAGTTATTAAAATAAAAAATGATTATTAATAAAAAATATTTTTAAAATAAAAACAAACATCAAACAAACAAAGAAACAAATGGACAGACAGAACCCTAGTAGAAATGGTGAAAGCAAAGCTATACAGACAAAATCTCACACAGAATCAAACACATACACACTCACAATAACAAGAAAAGGGGAAAAAATAATATATCTTGCTCTCAAAGTCCACCTCCTCTATTTGGGATGATTTGTTGTCTCTTCTGGCATTCCACAGATTCATGGTACATCAAGTTGATTGTGGAGATTTAATCTGCTGCTCATGAGGCTGCTGGGAGAGATTTCCCTTTCTTTTCTATGTTGGCACAGCTCCCGGGGTTCAACTTTGGATTTGGCCTCACCTCTGCATGTAGGTTGCCGGAGGCCAACTGTTGTTCGCTCAGAGAGGACGGGGTTAAAGGAGCAGCTGATTCAGGGGCTCTGGCTCACTCAGGCCAGGTGGAAGGAGGGGCACCAGTGCAGGGCAAGCCTCTGGTGGCAGAGCCCAGCGGGATGTTGCACCAGCCTGAGGTGCGACGTGTTCTCCAGGGGAAGTTGTCCCTGGATCACGGGACCCTGGCAGTGGTGGGCTGCACAGGCTCCCGGCAGGGGAGGTGTGGATAGTGACCTGTGCTTGCACACAGGATTCTTTGTGGTGGCAGAAGCGGCATTAGCATCTCATGCCCATCTCTGGTGTCTGTGCTGATAGCCGCGGCTCGCGCCCATCTGTGGAGCTCCTTTAAGCAGCGCTCTTACTCCCCTCTCCTCACGCACCAGGAAACAAAGAGGGAAGAAAAAGTCTCTTGCCGCTTTGGCAGGCCCAGACTTTTTCCCGGACTCCCTCCCGGCTAGCCATGGTGCACTAACCCCTTCAGCCTGTGTTCACGGCACCAGTCCTCTCCCTGCGATCCGACTGAAGCCCGAGCCTCAGCTTCCAGCCCCCGCCCGCCCCTGCGGGTGAGCAGACAAGCCTCTTGGGCTGGTGAGTGCTGGTCGGCACTGAACCTCTGTGCGGGAATCTCTCTGCTTTGCCCTCCACACCCCTTTTGCTGCACTCTCCTCCATGGCTTCGAAGCTTCCCCCCGCTGCCACCCGCCATCTCCGCCCACAAAGGGGCTTCCTAAGGTGTGGAAACCTTTCCTTCTTCACAGCTCCCTCCCCCTGGTGCAGGTCCCGTCCCTATTCTTTGTCTCTGTTTATTCTTATTTCTTTTGCCCTACCCAGGTATGTGGGGAGTTTCTTGCCTTTTGGGAGGTCTGAGGTCTTCTGCCAGCATTCAGTGGGTGCTCTATAGGAGTTGTTCCACGTGTAGATGTATTTCTGATGTATCTGTGGGATGGAAGCTGATCTCCGTGTCTTACTCTTCCACCTTCCGCAACCCTGTCTTTTCATTTTGTTTATGGTTTTCTTTGTTGTGCAAAAGCTTTTGAGTTTAATTAGGTCCTGTTTGTTTATTTTTGTTTTTATTTCCTTTACTCTGAGAGACAAATCAAAAAAGATATGGCTGTGATTTATGTCACAGAGTGTTCTGCCTATGTTTACCTCTAAGTGTTTTACAGTGTCTGGTCTCACATTTAGGCCTTTAATCCACTTTGAGCTTATTTTTGTGTATGGTGTTAAAGGATGTTCTTATGTCATTTTTTTACATGTAACTGTCCAGTTTTCCCAGCACCATTTCTTGAAGAGTGTCTTTTCTCCATTGTATTATTTTGCCTCCTTTGTTGTAGATCAAATGACCATAGGAGCATGGGTTTTTTCTGGGCTTTCTATCCTGCTCCATTCATCTATATTTCTGTTTTTGTGCCACTACCATCCTGTTTTGGTGACTTTAGCTTTGTAGTATTGTTTGAAGGCAGGAATCTTGATTCCTCCAGCTCCGTTTTTCTATCTCAAGGTTGTTTTGGTTATTCGGTGTCTTTTGTGTCTCCATACAAATTTTAAGATATTTTTTTTGTTCTAGTTCTGTGAAAACTGTGATTGGCAATTTGATAGGGATTGCATCTTTCACCAGCATCTTATACTTTTCGGAGTACAGTTCTTTTGTCTTCTTAGGTAGGTTTATTCCTAGGTATTTAATTCTTTTTGATGAGACGGTAAATGGGATTGTTTCTTGAATTTCTCTTTCTGATATTTCATTTTTAGTGTATAGAAATGCAACAGATTTCTGTGTATTAAATTTGTAAACTTCAACCTTACCAAATTCATTGATGAGCTCTAGTAGTTTTCTGGTAGCATCTTTAGGATTTTATATATATATTATCATGTCATCTGCAGTGACAGCTTTACTTCTTCTTTTCCAGTTTAGATTCCTTTTATTTCCTTTTCTTCTCTGACTGCCATAGCAAGGACTTAGAAAACTATTTTGAATAAAAGTCGTGACAGTGGACATCCTTGTTTTGCTCCTGATTTAGGGGAACTGTTTTCAGGTTTTCACCATTGAGTATGATAATAGCTGTAGGTTTGTCGTATATGGCCTTTATTATGTTGAGGTATGTTCCCTCTATGCCCCCTTTCTGGAGATTTTTTATGATAACTGGGTGCTGATTTTGTCAAATGCTTTTGCTGCATCTATTGAGATGATCATATGATTTTGTTCTGCAATTTGTTGATGTGGTGTATCATACTGTTTCATTTGCAGATACTGAAAAATCCTTGCATTCCTGTGATGAATCCCATTTGATCATGATGTATGATCCTTTTAATGTATTATTGGATTCAGATTGCTAGTATTTTATTGAGGATTTTGGGGTCTGTGTTCATCAGTGATATTGGTCTGTAATTTTCTTTTTTTGTGTTATCTTTGTCTGGTTTTAGTATCAGGGAGCTGGTGGCCTCATAGAATGAGTTTAGGAGTTTTCCTTCCTCTGCAATTTTTTTGGGACAGTTTCAGAATGACAGGTGTTAGCTCCTCTCTAAATGTTTTGTACAATTTGCCTGTGAAGCCATCAGGTCCTGGACTTTAGTTTGTTGGGAATTTTTAAATCACAGTTTCAATTTCAGTGCTGTGACTGGTCTGTTCCTATTTTCAATTTCTTCCTGGTTCAGACTTAGGTGATTGTACTTTTCTAAGAATTTGTCCATTTCTTCCAGATTGTCCATTTTATTGGCATACAGTTGCTTGTAGTAGTCTCTTATGATACTTTGTATTTCTGTAACTTCAGTTGTAACTTCTTTTTCATTTCTAATTTTATTGATTTGAGTCCTCTACCTTTTATTTTTGATGAGTCTGTCTAAAGATTTATCAGTTTTGTTTATCTTTTCAAAGAACAAGCTTCTAATTTCATTGATCTTTGCTATTGATTTCTTTGTCTCTATTTCATTTATTTCTACTCTGATCTTTATGATTTCTCCCCTTCTACTAACTTTAGGTGTTGTTTGTTCTTCTTCCTCTAGTTGCTTTAGGTATAAAGTTAAGTTGTTTATTTGAGCTTTTTCTTGTGTCCTGAGGTAAGATTGTATTGTTATAAAGTTCCCTCTTAGAATGGCTTTTGCTGCATCCCATAGGTTTTGGATTGTTGTGTCTTCATTTTCATTTGTCTCTAGGTATATTTTTATTTCCTCTTAGATTTCTTCAGTGGTCCATTGGTTGTTGAGTATCATATTGATTAGCCTCAATGTGTTTGTGTTTTTTACAGTTATTTTCTTGTAGTTGATTTCTAATCTCATAGTGTTGTGGTTGTAAAAGATGCTGGATGTGATATCAATTTTCTTAAATTTACAGAGGCTCACTTCATGGCCCAGAATATGGTCGATCTTGAAGAATGTCCTGCACACACTTGAGAAGAATATGTATTCTGCTGTTTTCAGGTGGAATGCTCTATAAATATCAATTAAGTCTATCTGGTCTAATGTGTGATTTAAGGCCTGTGTTTCCTTATTGATTATCTGTCTGGATGATCTGTCCATTGATGAAAGTGGGGTGTTAAAGTCCCCCAATATTTTTGTGATACTCTCAATTTCTCCTTTTATGGCTGTTAGTATTTGCCTTATATATTGAGGTTCTCCTATATTGGGTGCATATATATTTACAATTGTACTGGAGCTTATAGGCTGTTTGGTAGGGTTAATGGTGGCCTCCATGTGGCCAATGAGTAATTCCCAGAACTGCTGTTGCCAGTGTCTTTGTCCTGGTAGTGAGCCATAGCCACTCCCTGCCTCTGCAGGAGACCATCCAATACTAGCAGGTAGGTCTGTCCAAGTCTCTTATGGGGTGATCGCTTTTTTCCCCCGGGTCCTGATGTGCACACGACCTTGTGTGTGCCCACCGAGAGTGGAGTTTCTGTTTCCCCCAGTCTTGTGGAAGTCCTGTAATCAATTCCCACTGGCCTTCAAAGCCAGATTCTCTGAGGACTCATCCTGTTGCTGGACCCCCAGGGTGGAAAGCCTGATATAGGGCTCAGAACTTACACTACAGTGAAAGAACTTCTGTGGTATAATTGTTTTTCAGTTTGTGAGTCTCCCATCCAGTGGGTATGGGATTTGATTTTATCACAGTTGTGCTCCTACTACTATCTCATTGTGGCTTCTCCTTTGTCTTTGGATGTAGGGTATATTTTCTGGTAGGTTCCAGAATTTTTTTCAATGGTTGTTCAGCAGTTAGTTGTGATTCTGGGGTTCGCATAAGAAGGGGTGAGCACACGTCCTCCTACTCCACTATCTTGAACTAATAATCTAACCAAATGTATTCTTAAACTATTTTGTTGGCCAAAAAGTTCATTCTGGTTTTTCCATAACATCTTACAGAAAAATCTGAATGAACATTTTGGCGAACCCAATAGAATAACTGAGTATTCTTGAAGAATTAACTTCAGGGACACATACCTATTTAAAAATATGAACCCAACCATCCTGATGTTTTTTCACATTGCCATCCCAGTATATTTGCCTTATACAATGGCATTGTGGTATATTCTTCTAGGCTTCTGTCCTTTGGTCTTCAGACATCTCAAACGTTCATTTGATTTACATTTCTACTGGTTAGATCAAATTTAGAAAACACCAACACATGGGGAAACTTTATTATTTTTAGATAATACCTATTTATTTCTACTCCTAAGATTTGTAGGACCAGAGTATGTTTCCTTATCCTCCCATTCAAACTTCATTTCCTACTGTCTAGTCCTCTTATTTGTCTTAATATAATATAGTGAAATATTTTCAAAAAATATACCCTCAATTTACCCTTCCTTTGTAATCCACCCCTCCTCCCTTCCTTGTTTTTTCTTTTTCTTTTTCTCCTTCTTTCTCTCTCTATCTTTCTTTTTTCTTTGCAGAGCAATCAAAAACTATCTCTGTGCATCTTGTTTCTACCCATTTCTGAACTCCTCACTTTCTAAAGTTCTTTTACAAAACTTACTGGTTATTAAGTGAATACTTAACTTTTCTCTGGAATAATTTAACATGTCCTAATTGAACTCAATAGTGCTTATTTTCTTCTATGAGGCAAATTCATATGTCTTCTTTGATATCATTTCAAAACCTTATATAGCCATCTCTAATAAAATTACATACACTGCAAAATATAGAAATTATAACAATATGCTTATAGGCTTGTACAACTTTGGAGCTCTTCTTCCAACTAGTATACCAAATCAGAAGTCAGTTTGAAGTTATACTCAAAATCCTGGAAAAATCACTTTTGCTTCCTCTCCCACTCTTAAGATAAATATTTGTCACCAACCTTGTTCCTGTGGTTACTTGTGATGGTTATCATTCTTCAAAGATAAATATTACTCCTTGGTGGGAGCCACTTTGCCATATTTTATTCACAGGTGTGTATTTTATTATGATATAGCCAAACGAGACTGCTACTTCAAATATTATTTACCAAAACATCTAATAACATGTAACATTTCATCTTTCTCAGTTTCATCATGATACTTTTTGCCTGGACAACAGTCATTTCTGTCCCTTTAGTTCTATTTTGGGCTTTGATTTACATACTGGAATTTTTTTCAATATAAACAAAGATGAAACTCAGTTGCTTTTCAAGGTTCAATAGTCATCTGCTTCTTTTGAGTTGTCTTGGAAGAGGTCAGATTTAAGCATCCCTAGTCCTCAAAAGCCTACTCAGAGATTATTAAAACATGATTTATCCTAATTGGGAATATTTTAGCTCCTGATCCCTTATGTTTGATGAACTAATAAAACTAATAAATGGATTCCACTTAAGAAGTTTTTATTTTTTTATTTTTTAGATCCCACAATTTTCTTTCATCATGCAAGTAAAATATTTTCTCCTATTACATTCTGATATTAGTAATTTATGTGTTCTCTTTATTTTTTTTTCTCAGCTAGCCTAGCTAGAAACTGATCGATTTTATTGATTTTGTTCAAAGAGTAAGCTTTTGGTTTTGTTGATTTTCTCTGTTGACTTTCTGTTTTCTGCTTTACTGATATCTGCTCTAATTTTCAGTATTTCATTTCTTCTGCTTACTTTGGATTTAATTTGCTCCTCTTTTTTCCAGTTTCCTAAGGTGGAAGCTTAGACTACTGATTTTAAACCTTTTCTTTTATTGTAATATAGGTATTGAATGCTATAAATTTCCCTCTGAGCAATGCTTTTACTGCATCCCACAAATTCTAAGTTGTATTTTCATTTTCAATAAATTCAGAATGCTTTAAAATTTAGCTTGAGATTTATTCTTTGACCCATGTGTTATTTAGTCTCCATGTACTTTGGGATTTTTCAGATATCTTTTTGCCATTGTATTCTAGCTCAAATCCATTGTGATTTGAGAGCATGTATTATACGATTTTTATTCTCTTAAATTAGTCAAGGTATGTATTATGGCCCAAATTGTGGTCTATCTTGGTGAATGTCCCATGTGAGTTTGAGAGAAGTGTGTATTCACTTGTTTTTGAATAAAGTATTCTATGGATGTCAAATAGACCTAGTTGATTGATAGTGCTATTGAGTTCAACTATGTCCTTACTGATTTTCTTCCTGTTGTATCTACCCATTACTGATAGAAGTGTGTTAAACTCTCCACATACTATAGTGGATTCATCTATTTCTCCTTACAGATCTATCAATTTTAGCCTTATGCATTTTAACACTTGGTTGTTCAATGTATATAAAGTTAGGATTGTTATTCCATCTTGGAGCATTACTCCTTTATCATTATGAAATGCCCCTCTATGTTCCTGATAATTTTCCTTGCTCTAAAGTTGGCTCTGTCTGAAAGTAATTTAGCAGCTACTCTTGTTTTTTGATTAGTGTTAAGATGGTATATCTTTCTCCATCCTTTTAATTTTAATAAATATGTTCCTTTAAAATTAGTTTCTTGTAGACAACACTTATTTTGGTCTTGTTTTTTGGTTCATTCTGATGACTTCTGTTTTTAATTGGTGTATATATGTTATAGATATTCAAATGATCATTGGTAAAATCTAGATTAATATCTAATATATTTGTTTATTGCTCCTATTTGTGTCCTCCACTCTTTGCGGTTTTAACTGAGCTTTTTATACAATCCTATTTTCTCTCCTTTCTTGGAATATCAATTATACTTTTTAAAAGTTATTTTTACTGTTTGCCCTTTGGTTTGCATTATACATTTACACTTAATCCAAGTCCACTTTCAAATAATACTGTACCACTTCACAGATAGTACAAGTAAATTATAACAACAAAGTATTCCTAATTCCTCCCTCTCATCCTTTGTATCATTAAATCATCCCGTCATTTCACCCAACATAGGCTATAACCATTGAATATTTTGTTCCTGTTATTATTAGAATAAATTGTTATCTGTTAGATCAATTAAGAATAAGAAAAAAATTAGAGTTATTTTACCTTCATTTATTCCTTTTCTAAAGTTTTTTCTTTCTTTATGTAGATTTAAGTTTCTAATTTATATTATTTCCCTGCTCTCTGAAGAACTTTTAACATTTTTTTACAAAGCAGGTCTAGCAACACCAAATCCCTTCAATTTTTGTTCGTTTGAGAAAGTCTTTATTTCTCCTTCACTTTTGAAGGATGATTTCTCAGAGTACAGAACCAAAGGTTGTTATTTCTCACTCCAATCCGTTCTTGACACAATACAGTGGACTTTCTAAAATTAATACCTGATTATTAGATTCTTCTGCTTAAAAGTCCTCAATGGCTCCTTCCCACAAATAAAAATGTGTAAACTCCTTAACAGTGGAACTATCCCCTGCATATCTTCCAAATTGGTTCTCACTACTCTTTCCTCTTGTATTAAACTTTTTTTTTCCAGTCACAATGCACTTTTTTCACTTCCTGGAATATTTCAGAGTACCTTCTTTCAGATTTTTAAACATTTTCTCTTCTCTGACTAAACCATTTTACCATGTCTCTTACCCTGGCTAACTCCTATGTGTATCTTAGATACCAGCTAAGACATCATTTCTTCTCATACTTTCCCTGACTTCCCCTGCCTTCTCCTCTTAACTCCATACACTATTATAATTGTCTGTTTCCCCCAATGGAATGCAAAATCCCTAGTCAGAAAAATTGTGTATTTTATTTACTATGATATCTCTAACCCTTAGCATAGTGAGATATAATAGATGTTCAATAAAAATATGTTAAATGAATGGAATTGATGGATTTTTTTTAATACCTACTAAATATCAGGTGCCATACCAATTACCCTGTATACTGTGGAGGAAGGAATACTGTAATAAGTCAGTGAGGATATTTATATAAAATTTTTTGCTAAACTCTAATTCTACAACAATATGTCCTGTAATTTTATATCTGGCAGCAAGGGATTATGACAGATGATAATATATTGTAATCAAAATATTCACTTAAACCTTCAGATGGGAAAAGTTACCAATTTGGTTAACCAAAAATATAGATATTTGCAGTTGTTCAAAAGCTCTGATTCTTCATCATAGGTCATATATCAACAACCAAGACAAATTCAGGGAATCATGAAAGAAAGAGAAACTTTAAAATAATTATATATGAGTGAAGTAAGAGGTCAGATTTATAGATACCTTTTAATATGTATACAAACAGTCTGAAAATTGAATTATAAATTTCTTTAGGAGTGGGGATTCCACTGTAATTTTATTTCTTTTGTATTATTCATACCATTTGGTGTGTAATTCACGCCATAGACGATTATCAAAAACAAAATGTTTACTATATGCTTAAAAATGTGTTTGAATTTTCTGAAAATTCAAGGGTACTATGTCAGCCCAACTTTTAGAGTCCTCTCTCTTCTACCTGTCAAAACTTCTTACCTTAAATCATTGCCTTTTCTTTTGTCAGTGTTTTTTTTATTGTTGTTGTTGTTTTCTTTTTTTTTTTTCTTGCAGTATGCAGGCCTCTCACTGTTGTGGCCTCTCCCATTGCGGAGCACAGGCTCTGGACACGCAGGCTCAGTGGTCATGGCCCACGGGCCCAGCCGCTCCGCAGCATGTGGGATCTTCCTGTACTGGGGCACGAACCCGTATCCCCTGCATCGGCAGGTGAACTCTCAACCACTGCGCCACCAGGGAAGCGCTTGTCAGTGTTTTATATAGCTCAATATTTTTTCTCTTATGTGAGTGTTTTACATTTTTAGCTCAGTAGTTTACTTAAACATGAAAAGAATCAAGTTAGTATTGGTTAAAATAAAACATAATATAATCTTAATGTTACTTTAATATCTTCATCACTTTTGTTTTTTCTCTTCCAATTCTCATTTCTTTCATCACAAGTTTGCACTGGAGAAGCAGGCTTATTGTCCAGAAGCATTTCATGTGAGAAATATCATATGCACTAGTCTGTTTCTTTTAAAGTTAATATGTATGAGTAACTTCTAGAACATACTTGGTGATAAATAAAATATCTCTCCTAAATACATAATATTCTCTTGGTGAAAGTACCAATTAGCTTTCAAGAAGATTTGAGTTATTTAAAGCTTATTATTACTCTCCTATCCTTTTTTCTAAGTAATGTTTCCCAATCCGTTTCCCTGAACTATGGTGTTTTACAGTCAAATATTCTTGGACTTCTTTATTTCTCTAGTCCCTGAAATGCTAGAAAGACTGCAGTAGAAAGAGAAGGCAATATTTTGGGCCCAGATAGTGGCTAGAAATAGTAGATATCTACAGAGTTGGCAAATTCATCTTTATTTGGGGGTTTAAGATAATCCATAAAAATTCAGTTCTATAATGTAAGAAATTAGTTGTGGATCCACTCCAAACTCTGACTGCAATTTCTCCATAAGTACTTTTAATTTAAAAATTTCCCCAAAAAGAGGCTTTGTGGAAGAAGAATCAATATGCACAATGATTTATTTATTTTTTTAATAAAAATTTTGTGAGCAAAAGGAAAGAAGGATGTGAAGATGTAAATAACACCAGATCTGCCATGACATTTTAATGTTTGTTTTAGAAAAATTAATATAGATTGATTTACCTGTTCACAGGTAGGTAAGAACAAAGAATTAAAGAATCACTTCTCTAAATTCATGCGACACTGCCAAAAATAAGAGAATGGATGAGGTAAGCATTCTAAATAGATTTCCATTTCTATGATTCACTGAGAATCTTTCATGATGCAGCAAAGTCCAACAGAGAAAGAGTCAATGTTCTTTCTGAACTGGAGCATATTGCCTTATTCCTGCTTCTTATAATTCATAAACACAAGTAAAATTTCCTGGTGGCAGTAGTATTTTTTTTTGCATCTTTATTGGAGTATAATTGCTTTACAATCATGTGTTAGTTTCTGTTTTATATCAAAATGAATCAGTTATACATATACACATGATCCCATATCTCTTCCCTCTTGCGTCTCCTTCTCTCTGGATAAAGAAGATGTGGCACATATATGCAATGGAATATTACTCAGCCATAAAAAGAAACAAAATTGAGTTATTTGTAGTGAGGTGGATGGCAGTAGTATTTTTAAGAGAATTTCCTGGTGTATGCTGATATCAGAAAGTTTAAATTCAAAGTACCTTTTTAAAAATTGTCAATTTATCATTTCCTTTTACAAATTAATTTATATTTGGGATCTACGTAACTCTAGGGTATAAATTAACTGATTAAAGAAATCCATAGTCTTTCAGTGTAATGGTTTCCAAACACCATAATTTTATACCACAGCATTTTAAAATAGAGCAAGCAGCCCCATATACGTATGTATGTATGTGTATTCATAATTATATATATGTGTTATTATAGAATATAATATCATCTTTAAAATATAGACAAACAAAATATCAAAGGTTGAATGGCATAATATTTTCCCTTTCACTAAAAATATTAACAGTAATTAACATTAACAAAATTAGCAAAAACATTGACAATAACATATAGCAACTGCAGTATAACTATATTATCAGCAACATATTTAGTGACAGCAATGTGATTGAATGTGACAAATCTGATTAATCATGGTTTTTATCTGTCATTTGGCCAATCAGAGGCTGCAGTAGTAGTCCGTGTTTCAGCTCTGCTATTCTCTTGATGTTTTCTTGGTACCTTATATCATCTGCAGTACATGGTTGCTTTGAAGGGATCTTTTTAAAAGATTGTTCATTTTGTGAGGGTTGCTTTAAGTAAAACAAGATACTATGACTTGTAAATTCACTTAAATAGATACATGTAATCTGACCTATATCACAATATCATGTAATGGAACACATTTTCTTTGCCACCACTGCTATCTTGGAAAGCTATTATTCTGTCCTCAGTATGCTGTGAGACCATGTGTCCTACTTTACTATCTGACATTAGAACCAGTGAGGACATTAATATCAATCAGCATATAATATATTAGTAAAGACTACTTACTTATTATTTAAAGATAAATGATAAGTATTAAGTTTTGTCTACATCTCAATAGGTTATCTTGATGATACTACACTTTGAAGTGACTTCTTCTTAAAACATTTTTCACCCACTAAAAATCTCCCAAAGACTACGATTTGGGCTCTAGTATTTTTCCTTTTATTCATCACTAATTTAAGATATTTTGAGTCTTTTTGAAATAAATTATTCTCAACAACCTTATATTATAAGTAAGATCACCATTGTAATTTTACAAAGGAGGCAACAGAACCTCAGACAAATTAAATTATTTGTTGAGTTCCATCAGCTAATATGTACTGAGCTGGATTGGACCAAAGTCTAATTAAGATCCCATGTTGTTAAATGCTACAGTATACTATCCCTTCATTTAGAAATTATCCAGCAAAGAATGGAGAAATTCATGCTGAACTGACATATGTAATTCATGGGTTAATAATAATAAGAACAATAATAATTAATCATAATAGTAGGGAGTAATCCTTACCATGCAGTTATTATATGTGAAGTACTACAGTAAATTCTTTACATTTCTCATTTAATCTTTATTACAACCCTAAGAATTGAGTACCCGTGTCTTAGCCAACTTGGACTGCCATGGTAAAACACCACAGACTAAGTGGCTTAGGCAACAAAAATTTATAGTCTCAGTTTTGGAAGATAGAAGTCCAGTAGAAAGTTATCAGCATGATAGATTTCTGGTAAGTATTCTCCTCCTGGCTTGTAGATGGCTGCCTTTTCTCTGTATCTTCAAGAGTTGAAATATTGGGATAGTGGTAGAGAATGCTCTCTGTTAGTCTCTTCTTATAAGGGCACAAATCTCATCATAAGGGTCCCACCCACAGGATCTCATCTAAACCTAATTATCTCCCAAGGTCACATCTCCAAATACCATTACATTGGGGGGGTTAAGGTTTGAACATGTGAATTTTGGAGAGACACAATTCTGTTCATAACAACTCATTATTCCCATTTTACAGATGAGGAAACAAATCCTGGAGAGGTTGAATAACTCACCCTAAAGTAACTTAGTTTGTCAGTGGCCAAACATGGACTAGAATATAAGCAATATGAAGATGTATTACAAGGTTCTATCCAAAATAAAGACCAAGAATGCAGAGTTTTTCTGTGAATATTGTAATTATTTTAATGGGATCTACACAGTACTCACTTTGAACCAATCAATTTACTTACTGCAAGGAAAAGCATTTTTAAGTAGATTGTTTGGTGTCTTGGACAAAATTAATCATTCAGTTAATTGAACTTTTCACTTTTAAAGGGGTTACTTTTATTTCCTAAAGGCAGATTGGTAATACTAAGTATTCATCCCATGTAATATTTTAAAATGTCTAGTCAATTAATCATGTCTATCACTTTAAACACTAAACCTCTTCTGGGCACTCTTCAAGGAGAAATCAAATGTAATATTTTCCAGTGATTTGGTTTGGCATTAATAATGTGGATTATGTATCACTTTTCATCTGTGCCAAATAAAAATGGGAGAAACATTGACTATAGCTTTTAGGAGAGGATCCAAAAGCAAAAGTTAAATGTCATTAGAGTTGTAATAGAAAACACTAGTTGAAAGGACTGGATACGAACTTACCTTATGCTCAAGATAATCATATTTAACAAAACCACTAATTCAGTCATAAACCCGGTATTTTTGTTTGTTTTTTCAAATGTGTATGTCTACTGTTGTGTTTCTTGAAGATCATGAGGAAATGCAAGAGGATTAGTAGAAAAAGTGATTTCCTTAATGTGTTAGGTAAAATAATGGTCCTCCAAAATATCCAGATCCTAATTCCTGGAACATGTGTATATGTTGCCTAACATGACAAAGGGGTTTTATGATAGTAGATGAATTTAAGTTTGCTAATCAGCTCACCTTTAAATAAGGAGATTATCCTGGATGATTTTCGTTGATTCAGAGCAATTGCAAGTGTCCTTAATAGTGAAAGACTACTACAGAAGAGTCAGTGTCAGAGTGGTGTGATGTAAAGACTGTACAAATTTTGCTGACTTTGTAGATGGAAGGGGATCATTGGCCAAGGAGTAAAGATAGTCTATAAAGGCCAAAACAAAAAAACAAAAACAAAAAAACAGTCTGTAAAAGGTAGTCTATAAAAGCCAAAGCAAGATTCAGATTTCTGCCTAGACCCTCCAAAATGAATTCAACTGTGCTCAAAACCTTGATTTTACCCCAGTGAAACTGATTATGTACTTCTGATCTCCAGACTGTAAGATAATACATTTGAGTTAAGTCAATGTTTGTAGTAATGGATTACGACAGAAGTAGAAAACTGATACACATAAGACTTGAAAAAATTCTGGGTCAACTGCTTGATATTCTAGGAAGTCATTTTTTTAAAGGAGAGCAACTGTTTGATATGATGATTTAAAAATAAAATCAGAATATTTCAATATTTATAGTGAGGTAAAGTCAAATATATTATATATGAGTTGTAAGAAAATGTGTAGCATAAAAGTTTAAATGTAACAGCAATACCTTAATATTATAAAATTAAAAAGTAGTTTTATGCTCTAGACTTAGCATTATGCATATTTGAAAAAAAAATCACATTTTCATTGTTTTTTTAAAAAGATTATCTCAGGAATTCACTGGTTGTCCAGCGGTTAGGACTCCACGCTTTGACTGCCAAGGACACGGATTCAATCGCTGGTTGGGGAACTAAGATCCTGCAAGGTGCATGGCCAAAAAAAAAAAAGAAGATTAAAAATAGATTGTCTCCTGGATCTTTCAGGGTGTTTGTCCTATCAGCAAATGTTATGTCACATCACATTCTACTTAATTAATTCAAATAAACCTAGATCGATCTTGATTTCTTGGTTTTTTTGTGCTTTTCCACCCCCCACCCTCCATGACACACACACGTTCCTTTGCATGCAAGGCATACCAGAACTTTGTCTCAGTATGAAATTTGTCTCAAGGGATTCTCTCTCTAGTGAAGTCAACAATGTTCAAATTTAGTCACATCATTCAAATGTAGATTAAATATGAAGTGAAAATAGTGGTTCTCTTCTCATTCGTGCCTTGTCTGTTGTTCTCTCTCTTACTCTTTCTCTCTTTCTCTCAAACTCTCTCCATCCCTGTATCTTCTCCCAAATGCTCAGACCCTGTCTTCTCTCCTGGTAGCCAAGGATCCTGAGTCAGTTAGACAACAAACTGCCTTCCTGTCCTTTCCTTCCTTCTAAATTTCCCAAAAATGTCTCATCATCCCAGAAACCCATTTACTCCTTTGTGATTTAAGTTTAATCAGGTAAATAAGTATTTGAGTAGAAGAATTTTTTCTAAGATTTTTATTTTGAAATAAAACATAATCTGCAAGTTCAAGAATTTTCAAATATAGATTCAATGAAAACTGCGAAGAAGTGTGCAATGAAGCTCCATGCACCCTTTACCCAGCCTGTCCCTAATGTTAACATGTTGCATAACTTTAATGCACAGTCTTAAGTCCTGAAGATTTTCTTTTATGTTGTCTTCTAAAAGTTTTACAGTTTTCTATTTTCCATTTAAGTTCATGACCATTTGAGCTTTTTTTGTTTTCTTGTTTTTTGTTTTTTTGTTTTTAATGGTGTGAGGGTTAAGTCGATGATTTTTTTATTTTTTTGCCTATAGAGATCCAATTACTCCAGAACCATTTGTTGAAAGGCTATCTGTCCTCCATTAAATTGCTTCTGCACCTGTATCAAAAATTAATTGGGTTAAAAACATTTAACTGAGCATATTTATGTGGGGTTCTATTCTGTTCCATTGATCTATATGTTTATACTTCCACGAGTATCAGCTGTCTTGATTACTGTAGCTAATTAAATATTTATTTGAGTAAAATCATGATTTATTACTTCAACAATTTTTCTGAGTTAAGACCACTTTGTACCTTTACAGAAAATAATATCAATAATTCCAAAGGGAGAGAAAGAGCACACACACCACACACACACACAGACACAGACAAAGACACACACACACACACACACACACACACATTATACCACAAAGTTCCTAGGCATAAATGGCAGGATTATCTTTCCAAGTAGCATATTAATAAACATTTTTTAATCCTAGAAATAAATTACATTTCATAATGTCAGTTCTTCTTCAAATGACAATCTACACCCCCCACACAATTCCCAAACACTTATTAACAACCAAATTTTTCCACAGTTCAGTGAATTCGAATTCTTATTCCTTCTATTTCTTCTTTTTGCTTAGTTTCTTCTCCAGAGTCCTGTAAAATGTGCCTGTGCCTATTTATATTTAATCTTATGTCCATTATTTGTTTCTAACTTCAATTACGTTTTCTCCTATCTGAGTGCATTTAATTACATCTTCATAGATTTAATGTTTTGTGCATTATTTTTAAACATAATAATGTTTTTATTTACAAAAGAAAATTTGTCGGGAATTTCCTGGTGGCCTAGTGGTTAGGATTCTGGGCTTTCACTGCCATGGTCCAGGTTCAATCCCTGGTGGGGGAACTGAGATTCCACAAGCTGTATGACGTGGCCAAAAAATATATATATATATGTTATTTCTATTCTTATTATTAAGCAGTATGTACTCACTGTAGAATAGCTAGAAAATGTAAGGAAAGAATCAAATATAAAATGAAAACCTCCCATAATCCTACCACCCAGAAAACATAGTGTTTGTTAATATGTTAAAGTATATCCTTCCAAATTGCCTGTATCTCTTTTTCTCTATCTCTCTCTCAGTAGACAATTTAATATAAAAATAGATAAAATATGTGGGGATAGGAATATAGAAATAGAAATATAGAGATACAGTGGGTTTTTATTATTTGTAGATTCCACATTTGCAAATTTGCCTGCTTGCTATAAATACTACAGAAGAGTCTGTCAGTGATGTGATATGAAGACTCTACCAACTGTTGCTGATTTTGAAGATGGAAGGGGACTTTCAACCAAGGAGTACAGATACTCTATAGAACATGATGGCATGTTCCCAGTTGAGGTCAGAGAAGGCAATACTTTACCTTGTTGTTTCAGCTCTCGTGCAGTAAACATGCTTCCTTTTTGTCTACATAGTTCCATGTTTTTCTAATTTTTGTGCTTTTTGTTGGTATTCTACTGTTTAAAATGGCCTCCAATCATAGCAGTGAAGTGCTGTCTAGTGTTCATATGTGCAAGAAAGCTGTGACGTGCTTTATGAAGAAAATACTTATGTTAGAAAAAACTTTGTTTTTCTATCTGCATATACAGAGGACCAACTATAAATTATATGAGGATTTTTGACTGTGTGGAAGGTCGGCATGCTTAACCCCCATGTTTCTCAAGGATCAACTATACATATTAAAGTGTCTTTAAAGTGAAAGTGAAACACACATAAAACGAGTTTACATATTGATCAGTTAAAAGATACGTTGTGACCAGAGTCTCACAGGAACCTAATCCTTTATTTCCTCTAGAAGCAATGGTTCAATATTTGCTAATTAAGGGTTTGTTGAAACTTTATAGACCATAACTACCATGAATAATGAGAATTGACTACATATCTCTTGTGAAAATAAGATCCTACAGTACACATTGTTTTCTCTACACTTTTATTTCCTTTGTTTTTCTTTTTCTATAACATGACTTTTGATGGCTGCATAAACACCCTTTAAATGTTCTATGCAAGCAAATTTCTGAAAATATACATTAAGATGTTCATATGACTATTGTCTTTCTTTTTTATCTATTTGTACAAAGTTCTATGCTATTTCTCTTGATTTAAGATTTTATTCCTTGGAAGGTTTCTAGATGAAGCTTGTCATATTATTTCTGTTCTTCTTTAATTGTCTTAGAAATTTCCCTTTTCAACTTGTCTCTGCCCTTGGACTTTAAACAGAATAACATTTTCAAGTCAATTCCAGTCTATATCCTTGGCCTATTAGAAAATATTTATTCCTTTTCTTCACTCTTCTTTAACTTTACTCCCTAGTTTATTTCTAATTTTTTCTATCATAACTTATGCTTTATTTATTGATTGACTAATTATTTGTTTCTCACCTCTCCTTCATTCCTGTTAGTACTATGCCTTATTGAAACTCTCTTGTGCTGCTACTTTTTTTACATCATTATCTTTCCATTCCTTTGGAAAATGTTGCTAGCTCAATTATGTCATATTCTTTTTCTTTTTAGGTTCTTAACACTGGGTCAGTCTTGATAAAATCATTTTTATTATATGACCTCATCTTTTGGCAAATGGCATATTGTCTCCTTTCTTATCGTAGAACTTACCACCAATATTTTTTATAAAGTAGTCCCTTAAATGGAAATTTTTTGTGATTACACAGTGCATTCCAATGACTTCCTAAATCACATTAAAGTACATATGTACCAGTCCCCTTAACAAGCAATTTCACTTCTGCCCTTAAATGTGAAATATATGACAATTTAACACACTCCTTTTTGTGGAGCATCTATTTGTGATAACTATATTCCTCAACCCAAATTTTCCATCTCTAACTATTTATGAGTTTATGAGATGACTTCCTACCTGAAGAGAGTAAATAATGTCTATATCCTTTGTCTACTCAGTAGAACCACTAGCTAAGATTTTCTAGTATTCCTGATCATCTTTCTCTTGATGCACTTTCAGGTATCACCTGAAAATTTCTCTACTGATCCAGCAATCATATTAGTTTTTTACTCATAGGAATTGGAATGACTACAAATAAAACTCTTAGATTAAACTAATTATAGTTATAATCATCATAATTCAGGCCATGTAAAATTAACAAAAAACAATTAATTTAGAAATTAATCAGATTCCTAACACATACTTGCTTGCTGTTTACCTACTCTCAATCATGTATGTAATGAAACTTTACTGCGAAATCTTCACTATACCTTCCCCACCCCACTGCAGTTCCTTCAATACTCTTTTCTGACTTTAATTTGTGGAGAAAGCAAAATAAAAATATTAATCTCGACTCCTTTCTTTCATTATCCTTTTTCTCCCCCGTTGCCCTTTAGTTAACCTCTGTTTGTTTAATTCTTCCCCAAAACTTACATTGATTTTTGTGGTTTCCTTTACAGATTCTTTTTGCAGTTGGTGAATGGAACTAAATATCTACCTCAAATAACATCAGGGAAACAGCACTTTCCTATCCTGTCTATTCATGTCTCTACAAGGAAACCACTTCTATCCTCTGAACTGACTTTAAAGCCAGTTCTCTATGTCATGTGCACACTTACTCAGTACCTGATCACAACTTCCATCTCCTGGACTGCTTATACCTCTTTACACCATGGCTCACGGGCCCAGCCGCTCCGCGGCACGTGGGATCCTCCCGGACCGGGGCACGAACCCGTGTCCCCGGCATCGGCAGGCGGACTCTCACCACTGCGCCACCAGGGAAGCCCTACAACTCATATCTTATATGGACCTTATGATGTTCTTCCCATCCTTTTTCTCATTATGGATAACATTAGATTAACTTAAATCAGTGATATATTCTGCTAGATGTCATATGATTTGTCATCTCTACCAAGATGCCAGATATAATTAATTAGTCAAGCTTTTTCAACTTTAAAAAAACCAATAAAGGCACTGGTTACCTCTATAAAAGTAATTAATTGTAAGGGCACAAAGGAAAATAAAGACATGAAAAAATCTACCTATTACAAAGTCAGTACCCATGGAAACTGGAAAGCCATTTTAGAGCATATGAAAGAACTATTATCTTAATGTTCCCTTAACAACATGCATCCATTGCTTATTATGTCAACATCCTGCCATTTAGATACCTTATTTAATCATTCCTCTGCTTGTAATACTTCTGTAGGCACCCAGAGTCTGGCTCTTTTCTAACTCAATGCTTAAGCTAATGCATTGCTTCTTCTGCCCTATATCTTCTGTCTCTGTGCTTCTATACTATTAACAAGTATTCATTATCTCTCTGAATGTCTCATGTTCAACCCCCTGAATAGACAGGTTCCAGTTTACATATCCAGTCACTATATAGTGTAGAGTATACCTTTGGGGCAGAATTTTCATGTTAGTTATCTAATAAGCCAGAAATCAGCCATTAGATATTTGTGTAATAGATATCGAGATGATTCATCTAAATATCTACTTCAAGGGAGGATTTGTTCCAGCTTCTAAAAGTGCTGTCAGCAAACAGTATCCACCTGTCAGCTGCTTCCATGTTTCACTCAGGTGCAGAAACCTGACTTGCTAAGGAGTAGGCCCTTTATGTGGTGCACCATATCCAATGGCTGACCTCAGTGAGGTGGTAAAAACCCATTCTTTTCAACTCACTATGGAACAATTTGACAGGCAATATATTCTTCAGATCTTCATTTAGAGTTAGCTGTGGCTTTGTTGACCTGCATTAAAGTTCAAATTCTCTTGCTCAATTCTACTTCCTCTCTCTCACTTCCACAGATATTGATCCCTAATAAATACCCTATAGACTAAACTCCATATCAGAATCTACTTCCAGAGAGCCCAACCTATGTTATTTGGAGCCAAAAATTTTCCAAGCAAGCAGGTAATGAGGTTTCAGAGATCACTCATTCACTGTCTGGCTGGCAATGAGGACCCTACCACTCTTCCTGGGTGGAACACAGACAGACTACCTAGCAGAATATGGCAGTCCACTTATTAAAACTCAGAAGTAAAATAAGATAGTATACTTGCAGAAGAGAATAAACTAGTTGGAATGATTTATCAGATATTTGATAAGGGGGGAATAGTAACTATGGAATCATTGAAAATGAATGGCTATTGCTAAGTATCATTGATACCAAAGAACAAGATAACAACAAAACTTCAGGCAACAGACAAGTATTTGGAATTAAAGTGTGAAAGCCAGAAGACTTCCCTGATAGTTTACAAATAGAATCTCATTTTCTGAGCAAGAAGGCATCGAAAGCTAAGGCTCCAGAATGGCCAAGTTCCAAAGGAGATTAAAAGGTTCCATAAGGTTGGTTGTGTATGCCAAAGCCAAAGCACTAGTGGAGGAAAAAACAGAGCTTTTATACACTGAACGTAGATATTTGAGAGAATGCTCCTCCCAAGTTTTGAAGCTTCGGACTTTTATGAACACCTAGAGCCTGTAGAATTGGCTTACTGCTCTCTGTTAAGAACTTGAAAGTTCTCCTTGCTCAAAGATGAAGTCGAGGACTCTCTCACATGGCAACATGTTCCCCCTCTGATCACGGTCTTTCACTGTGTCCCCTCCTGGTCACTAGTTGAATTACTAGGACTAACATGCCACATAATCCATAATTAGGGCCATGCTGGTCCTAAAATGGGACGAAACTGAGTATACCCCATAGAAGCTCCCAGATCCTTCCAGCATGAGCCAGGGGAGTACATATAGGACTGATTTCTGAGGATCTTAGTTCAAGGAAGCCAAAAGATTAGGTGAGATAGGGGGAACATTGATTTGGTAATATTTTCCTAAAATACAGGGTTTATCACACTGGCAAGGATCCTAGGAAATGATGTGAACTCACTACCAGAATGGCTTGTAGAAACATGTTAAAAGTAATGACCATAATTGCTATGGCAGATAGCTGAAAAATGAGTTAAAAACTCTGGGACAGGGCTGGGACTAGGGTGAAGCAAATGAGATGCCTGTGGCACAAAACCTAAGTAGACATTTATTCAACTCTGAGAATAAGTGCCTTTTTAAATTTTGTGCCTTAAACCATTGACTCTTAAGAGACCACTCACTCTCAAGGTTGTTGCAAGTGCAGAGTCAGTACTTGCATGCTCCTGAGAAATTTTGCACCATAGGCATTTCTCTCTCTTCATCCTAATTTAGGCTTTGCTCATGAAAGTCGTTGTTCTGGAGTAGATATACTACATAAAGCTGAAAAATGCACTGGATGATTATGTTCAACAGAATGACCTGGAGGATAAAAAATTTACCAAGTTCATCAAGAGTTCACTAGTGTGAGGGGCACAAGCATCACTAAAAAAACTCAGTGGTGGCTCTTCCCTGAAGATCAGGGCTGATGGTAGGAGAGCCCATTACAAAACTAGGCTGACTGACTGTAATGAGGGTGAACAATGAGAACTCCAAACAATACAGGTCAGGTGGTGGCATTTAACTGCCCAAAGCCAGATAGACACAATTTTTGTTATGAGTAGTAGTGTCAGAATAGTAGCCAAGGGGGTCTAACCCACAGAAAATTATGGTTATAATTAATAAAACATGGTGTCCCTAGGGACAAAACAGAAAGACAGCCAGCAAGTGTTGTACCATGAGAAGATATCAACAATGGAATACCAGGGGTATGAGGACTGTAGTGCCAATAACGAAGTCATGATCCCTTGCCCATTCCCAAATCTGGGCCAGTTTTCAGACCAAAATCTACCCTTAGAAGAGGATGCCAGGTCCTCTGGGGGAAAGGTCCAGCAACAATCACAACAAATATGCACAGTAATGATTCTTCCAAATAGTACTCAAAGGGATCAATAGCCTTGTACTCAGATAACTGTAAGCTGTGGAAAAAGGATTTCCCAGACTTATGGAGGACTACTAGACATAGGGTTCAAATTGACATTGATACTTGGAGTCAAAGTGTTATCACGGCTCCCAGTGAGAATGTAGGCAAAGCTCACTATGTAATAGATGGAGTCCTAAGGTCCAGTGTACTGAGGATTTCCTGCATCAGTGGACCCATCCATTGATTATTTCCTTTAGTCACTGAATGTATAATTGGGGTTTATATATTTAATAGTTGGTGCACCTCACTCATTGGGCCCTCATCTTGTGGGGTAAGAGCTATAATATTATGGAAAACTAAGTTGAAGTCTCTGAAACTGTCCCTTCTTTCTACAAGATACTAAATAAAAAATGATATAGCATCCTAGGGGAGGGATGGTGGAAACTAGAACTGTCCTTAATGATCAGTTTTCAAGGATGATGGTACCCATCTTAGCTCTATTTAGTTCACCAGTTTGGCCCCTAGAGAAATCAGATAGATTTTGGAAAATATGTGTACTGACACAACCTCAGCCAAGTAGTAGCTTCAATTGCATCCCTTCTTCTGGATGTATTACCTCTGCTAGAACAAACTAACATAAACTCAGGAACATGGTGTGTAGCCATTGATTTAGGAAATGTGTACCATCTATTGCTATCACAAAAGACAATCAAGAGGATCAGAAATAGTTCACATTCACACAGAAAAAGCAAAATATACATTTACCATTTTGCTCCAGAGTATGTTAACTTTTCTGTCATCTCTTGCATTATAATTCAAGATCAGAGCCATTTAGAAAACCCACAGAATATTGCATTGGTAACAACATTGGTGATATTATTATACTAATCAGGACAAATGAGCAAAAACTGACCAGCAGACAAAAAGCCTTGTGAAGGAAAATGTGCTTCAGAGAAGGAGATAAACCCTATGAACTTTCAGGAGCTTATCACATCAATTACATATTTAGGGGACTAAAGAGCATGCTAAAACGTCCTCTCCAAAGTGAAAGAAAAAATTAATATATTTTGCACTTTCCACAATGATGAAGAAGCACCATCCTTTTTAGGCTTTTTAGGGGTTCTGGAAGCAGCATATTCCAAACCTGGGAATACTGCTGTGGTCCATATACTGTTAGACTGATGGTAGCCAGCTTTGAGTGGGGACCAGAATAAGAACATGATCTGAAGCAGTTCCAGGATGCAGTACAAGCACTCTTGCCCCTGGGCTACATGACTCAGCAGACCCAATGATATTAGACTGGCCTGTGGTGGCAAAAATGCCATGTGGGGTATATGGGCAATTCCATGGGAGAGAGAAACAGAGGCTCTTGGCGATCCAGCGCAAGGCTATTCCATATGCAGTAGAGAATTATTCACCTTTTGTAAAACAATATCAGGTGTGAAATTTGGTCCTGGTAAAGACAAGAGCCCTGAATACAGGACATCAAATGACCATGCATACAGAACTGTCCATCGTGGGCTGAGTTCTGTCACACCCACCAACTCATAAGGTCAAGTGGACCCACAAGCATTCCAACTTGAAATGGAAGTGGTATATCTAGGATTGAGCACGAGCAGGACCATAGGACATAAGCAAGCTACATGAGCAAGTAGTTCACACACTATGACATTTTCCATTGTTTCACCAGTGCCCCTGCCCCTCAACACACACCTACTTCCATATGTGGAATTAATTATAATATGCTGAGAGAGAAGAAAATGGCCCGAGCTTGGTTTACAGATGAGCCAACTTGATATAAGAATGCTTTAAATGGCAATAGCAAGCAAAATCATTCCAAATGAGTAGAGCCTCAGGAGGTGCACTTGATCATCCACATTTGTGAAAGGAAAAATGGCCTGAGGTTAGAATATATTTAGACTCACAGACAATGGCAAATAACCTGGCTGACTAGTCAGGGGCTTGGATGGAGAAAGATTGTAAGATCAGGGTCTAGGAGGTCTAGGGTGTATACATGTAGATGCAGATAAGGGAAGACATGAATTATGTATAATTTTGTATCTTAATGCCTTCTAGAGAGAATATACCACAGAAGAGGCACTAAAGAACCAAATATACAAAGTGACTTGGACAGTTGGCTCAGGTCAACCTTTGTCATCAGCCACTTTAGTACTGACATGATGGTCACATGAATGGAGGATCCACAGTGGAGGGGTTGGAGGCTATACATGAGCCCACCAGGATTGGCTTTTATTTATTAAGGATTATTTAGTTACAATTTCTCCAAAATATTCAACCAGCTAACAGTAGAGATCAAAGCTGTGCCCCCAATATGTCATTATTCTCAATGACACCAACTGGCATTTTGATGTCAAGTGGACACAACTGCACCTCTTCCATTATGGAAGAACCAGAGATTAGTTCTAACAAAGAATGACTTATATTAAGGGTATAATTTTGCCTTTACTCTCCATAGGGTCTCAGTTAGTACCACTGTCCAAGGGCTTACTGAATATTTGATCCATTGGCATGGGATTACACATACCATCACGTGTTATCAGAGGACATTGTTTATAACAATGGAGGTGCAGGAGTGGGACTATGACCATAGGATCCATATCACATACTACACTATCCAGAAACTGAAAGCCTTATAAGAGTTTTGGAACAGGGTGCTAAGGGCACAGATGAAATGACAACTTAGAGCAATACTCTGCGAAGATGGAACATCACGATACCACTCATTGAATCAAAGAACTTTGTATGATACTTTGATGTCCAAAATAGATAAAATACATGGGTCTGAGAACCAAGGTGCAGAAGCATAATTTGTCCTACATACCATCGCTCTCAATGAACCATGGGGGGAATGTGTGCTTCTCATTACCACAACTCTAGGCTCTTCAATGTTAAAAATACTGGTCACTAAAGAAGGAACACTTTTGCTGGAAAACACAGCAAAAGTCCTTTGAACAGTGGCTGTCACCTGGACACTCTGGGAGCCATAAGGCATCAATATTTTGACAGGGGCAACTGTTTCTTATCATCAGGAGGAGGTATGGCTGTTGACAAGCAACGACAACAGATAGGAATATGTATGACCTTCACGTAATCAACTAAAGTGACTTTTTGTATTCCCTTGCCCATTATGACAGTAAGTGAAAAAGTGCAGTTATACTGGCCTGAGAAGAACACCAGAGGTGCAGACCCCTTAGAGATGAGGACTTATGTCATACCACTAAGACACTGAGACCAACAAAGTTGGTAAATGAAAATGAGAGAAATTTAGAATGGTTATTAGAAGAGGAAGATAATAAGTATCTGTTCTGGCCTCAATAGCAGCTACCACAACAGAGGCTCTTAGTTTGCCCTACTAATATTCTTCTTCTAAGTTTTTCCCAGGAAGAGAGATCCACTAGAATCCCAGAGGAGTTGCTTCCAAAAAGTATATGAAGAAATGGATCTAGTGGCACAAATGTTGGACTATGGATTCAGAGATGCATGATTCAGATTCCCCTTCAAGGAAGGACTTGTTGCTTCAGCTACTAGGAATGATGTCAGCAGACAACTTCCTTCCAGGTTTGCCTCAGCTGCAGAGAGACACATTACCCAAGGGTGTACTCTTCATAGGGTAGCCCTTATTCTAATGACTGGTCACAGTGGATTTATAAAGGCTCAGCCAGTTTGGCCCATTGTGGGGTATTCTGAAGGGCCATTTATGTGCCACAGCTTTTCATGTGTCTTTCCAAGGCTTTTTTGGGCCTGAATTTTATAGTGTGACTCGCATTTCTTTTGTTAAATTTAGTCCTAAATATTTAACATTTTGGATGCCATTGTTAATGGAACTGCTTTCATAATTTCTTTTTCAAAATGTTCATTGCTAATGTATAGAAATATAATTGCTATTTGCATATTCATGATATATTATGTACTAGTTTATTAGTTTTATTAGTTTTTTCTGTGGATTTCTTTGGATTTTCTATATACAAGATCATGCTGGTTATGAATAAAGATAGTTTTACTTCTTCTTTTCCAGTAAGGATAACTTTTATTTCATTTTCTTGTCTAATCTCCCTGGATAGAACCTCCAGTACAATGTTGAATTGAATTGGTGAGAATGGAAAATCTTGGTTTTTTTTCTCTTCTCTTGGGAGGAAAGCTTTCAGTTTTCCACCATTAAATATGATGTTAGTTGTAAGATTTTTGTAGATACTCTATTAGTTTGAGAAAGTTCCCTTGAATTCCTAGTTTGTTGAGTGTTATTAGCATGAATGAGTATTATATTTTTATCAAATGTCTTTCTGTATCTATTGAGATAGTCATTTGGTTTTTAGCCTTTATTTATTATTATAGTGTATTATATATTAAATAAGTGAAATAGTCTGTCAAAAGTCACATAGATAGTGTCAGGGCCTTGACTATAACTTATATATTCTATGTTAGATACAATATTCTTGGAAACCTTGTCTAAAGTGAGTTTCTGATAGCATTAATAATACTAAAAATAATTTCACTGTACACTTTTTATGTATTAAGAATTTTTCATATATTAAATCACATCATTCTCACAACACCACAGTTAGGTATATACTACCATTATTTTCAGTTTACATGTGGTAAAATTTATACACAAAAATGTTAAATTACTTGCTCAATCTAGTATTGCTAGGAATGGCAGAATGAGAATCCAAATCATACTGTATGTTCCTTTAACTACTACAGCCTGCTAAATACACTATGCTAAAAGTTCCATGAGGTACTCTGAACATTTTTCATTTTCAGTAAGTATAGGGAAAGAGGTGCATATCATATTTCTCCCTTTGAAAAAAGTACAGTTAGTTTTAGCTTATTAAAAATCTTCTAAGTTCTTTAATAATGAAATCTAATGAACTTTATTGAAACTTGTCTAAATGTCTATGATGATAGAAAATATGTTTGCTTTATTTTAGCATCCTGGGAATATTCTGTGCTACACCATGCTACTTGATAGAGGGTTTATCTTGTAGGAGCCACTGACAATTTAAGGTCAATAGAAATTGAACTGATGTCACAGTTATCTGTAAAAAGTGAAGAGATTCTGAACCAACTTCAAGTTCAGATCTCTTATCAAGACTATGAAGACAGGAATTAGCTGTGTGAAGCAAAAAAATATGTTTTGTTTATTGGTCATTTGTGAGTAAACATTAGGCTGATCTGAAAACATTGGGTGAAAATGAGCACATGTAAGAACTTTTTTTCAAGCTACTTCTGAGGTTGGCAGATGTAATGCAAGATAATCAATCAATCATTAAATTGTTTTTAAAAGTTTGCTGGGGCTTCCCTGGTGGCCCAGTGGTTAAGAATACGCCTGCCAATGCAGGGGACCTGATTTCCATCCGGGAAGATCCCACATGCCGCGGAGCAACTAAGCCCGTGCGCCACAACTACTGAGCCTGCACTCTAGAGCCCACGAGCCACAACTACTGAAGCCCGCGTGCTTAGAGCCCGAGCTACGCAGCAAGAGAAGCCACTACAATGAGAAGCCCGCGCACCGCAAAGATTAGCCCCTGCTCACCGCAACTAATTTAGAAAGCTTTTTATTACATCCTGAGAATAATTCCCTGCCTCCATTCCCTTCCTAAGTGCATATCTTCCTGGAATGATTGAACCAATGTGAATAATAAAATTGCCGGAAAATAAAAAATGCTCAGTTTATGGTGGAGGCCAAAGACCCCTCTGCTCTACCCTACCACGATTTTATTAACCAGGATAAATCAGTTGAAATTATTTACATTTCCCCTGCCAATAACTTGTAGAAAACTTTTATAAATTTAGATAAATATACTTGTAAGTCCTGAAGGCACTATACTAACCTTTGTGACATTTAGTGGTTTAATTAGTCATTATGTTTTCTGGTTCTAGCATTTGGGACAGCAGATCTGGAATCTGGTGGAATTTTCTACCTGCTAATTAGAAACATAATCTGGATATTAAAAAGTATATTTGTAAATTTCCATTATCATTTCCATTGCCAAAATATGCAAACTACAATATATAAAAGTTCTTCGTTGTGCTTTCAAAAATTTTCTTGATATATGGATTGCTAGAAATTAGCATGTTTATTCTAAAAATTAATATAGAATTTTATGATAGCTCCCTGGTGTTTGCATACTTGGGTGTAATTTCTATTTCTGGGTAAGAAAAATGTTAGGTTGATTAATAATTTGATTACCTCTCATTTTTAATGCAAAGTTTTCCTGCTTAGTATACTTTCCATATCCTCAGGGAAATCAAATTGATACTATGTTGAAAGTCAGAGTGATTCTATCACAACAATTGTGTCACAGTGTCCTTTAACATTTCTCTATAGATTATCTTTTATGAAAGCAATTAAAAGCAACACATTGAGTCTGATTTCTCTCCTTTCTTATGGGGAAAGTAGCGCTTTCACAGCACAGATGTGATTGAGTCATTCTTATGGGAGTTAACTGTGTAAACATCTTAAGATGATTTCTTAATCTGAGAAAATTCAGGAATATGCAAACTTGAAGAGGAAAAAAATTGTGTTTTTTTACTAACCTGAACTTCAGCATTTCCATTAATTATTGATGCAAGCAACAAATCACAAAAGTAGTAGTCTTATGATTCTATCACCAATAGAAATCAAAAATATTTTCATATCACATTACAGTTGTTACATGAAATATCATTTATACTCATCATAACTCCAGATTTATGTTATTTATTAGAATCTGTTATTAAATAGATCAATACAAAAAGGCATATATTCTTATATCATAATTGTATCACAAATTTTAAAAAATTTCATAACTGTATTTCAATATGATTGGTTTATTTTGTAATTCTGTTTATTTTATTTTATGCATTTTAAAGTATTGTGCTGTAAAGAGTTCCACAGGCTTCACCAAAGTGCCAAAGATATCCCTGGAACAAAATGTGTTAAATCATCTACTTAGGGAAAAAGACTTGTTGCCAAAGATTAGAAAAAAGGCTTGAATTTTCCTACAGTATTCAACCTTCCTCCAAGTGCCCAGGAACCAATTAAAAAACTCTAAAAAACATGGGCACAACATTCATATAAGATTAGCATTATTCTCTGATCAAAAAAATGATACAAGAAATGCCCAAAGCCCCCTTAGCCTGCAGTACCTTGCCTAATTCCAAGGATCTGAAGTTCCCAACATTAACTTCCAAGATTCAAGATCTAAGTCCATTTCAACTGGGAAAAAGTATTATGAAATTAGGTACTGATAATTGCCCCAAAGAGGAGATAGTGCACCTGTGTTTTCCCTGGCTATATGATCTTGAAGAAATAACTTCTTTATTTTTTACCCCAATTCTTTCACTAGTAAACAAAGTATATAATTCTTTTTGAGTGTATATTAGATAGTAGTTTCTAAGGGACAAATGAACTTCTACTAAGGCTAGTAGAAATGTCTTGGAAGGAGACATGTGATCATCAATATGAGTAGAAGAAATGGAAAATAGACTAACAGAAGCTGGACTTGACATGAGCAGCCCACGAATGGAAAGAAATAACATATAATGATATCATGACTTGGACACAAATTACACAGGACATGGGGGAGGGAGGAAGGAGGTGAATAAAGGAGAGTAGATGTTGCCTCACAGGAGTTTCAAAATGCAGAAGACAGTAGATGGTAGAGTGGAGGCTGAATGCTAAAGAACTAAAACACTTGCTAAACACTAAAACACTTTAAAAATAAATGTCAAAAATTTTATACTGAAAGACTATTATTATTATGTTTCATTATAACAAAATCAAAAGGCCAAATCTAATAGATCAAAAACAATAAGGGAAGACTGGAACATATTCCATGTGATATCAAACTATACATTTTACTCTTCCTACAACACAGCCATGCTCATGCATTCATTCATTCAAAAAACAAATTTATTTATTTGATCATACAAAAATGTTATTAATCACCTACAATGTTCCTTCTTTAATGGAACTTTCAAGTGGAGATAAATATTAAATAAAATCATGGATAATATAATTTTATATTAGATGGTAAGTGAGGATTTTAGCTAGGGTCTCTTGTATGATATAATATTTTAGCTGAGTCATGAGAAGAAGCAAATATTGACTTAGGCCCTTTAATGTGCCTGAGCCTGTGCTAGCCACAGACAATGGAGCTTACATTAAAAATAGAAGGCACATTAAAATATTAAAGAAGTAAATAAGTAAGGTTATAACAGACTTTAAATGTGCCATAAATGAAAGAAACAAGGGAATAAAACAAAAAAAGTGATATTCAATGGTGGTTATTTTAACTAACTAATGTGTGATGGGAGCAGTATTTCTGGCAGAGGGAACAGCAAGTGTGAAGGATCTGATTTAGGAGAGAGCTTGGTATTGGGATCAGTCCACTTGTAGCTAGATCATAGGAAGTGGGGAATGATCTTACACATGCAGTTGTGAGAAATCATATAGAGAAAGCCCCTGTATCTTTTATTCAGTTTATCCCAATGCTAATATCTTGTAAGATTATAGGACAATATCATAACTAGGATATTGATATTGAAACAGTCAGGATATAGAACATTTCAATCACCACAAGGATCTCTCCTGTTGCTCTTTTATAGCTGCTCCCACCTCCTTCTCCCCACCACTCCCAACTCTGACCCCTGGCAACCACTAATTTGCTCCTCATTTTTATAACTTTTTCATTTCAAGAATGTTATATAAATGGAATCATATAGTATATCACCTTTTGGAACTGGCTTTTTCCACTTAGAAAACTTTTTGGAGCTTCATCTATGTTGCTGTGTTTATCAATCAGTAGTTCATTCAGGGCTTCCCTGGTGGTGCAGTGGCTGAGAGTCCGCCTGCCGATGCTGGGGACACGGGTTCGTGTCCTGGTCCGGGAAGATCCCACAGGCCGTGGAGCCGCTGGACCCGTGAGCCATGGCCGCTGAGCCTGCGTGTCTGGAGCATAGTGCATTTATTTATTTTTATTTATGAATAGTAATCCATGGTATGGATTTACCAGTTTATCTGACCATTCACTTATTGAAGGACATTTGGGTTGTTTCCAAAATTTGCTATTATGAATAAAGTTGATATGAACGTTTGTCTACAATTTTTTAAGTGAAAATAAGTCTTCCTTTTTCTGGGATAAAAGTCCAGAAGTGCAATTGCTGAGTCATATGGTAGTTACACGTTTAGTTTAATAAGAAATTGTTTTGCAGAGGACCGGTACCATTTCACAATCCAGCAGTGTCTGAATGATCAGGTTTCTTTGTATCCTCACCAGTATTTTGTGCTGCCTGTATTTTTTATCTGGCATCGTGATAGATGTGGATCTATTTATATTCTGATTGATATATTATTGTTGTTTCAATTTGTGTTTCCTTAATTACCAATGATGTTGAGCATCTTTTTATGTGCTTATTTTCTTTTGTGCCATCTGTATATGTTCTATACTGAAATTTCTGTTCATATCTTTTGCCCATTTTTTAATTGGATTGTTTGCTTTTTACTGTTAATTTTTGAGAGGTCTTTATATATTCCAGATACTAATCCTTCATCAGCTTTGTGATTTAAAAATATTTTCTTTCACTCTGTAGCTTGTCTTTTTATCCTGTTAACAGAATCTTTCTCAGTGCAAAAAATTTGAATTTTGATGGAGTTCAATTTATAAATTTTCCCTTTTATGGATTGTGCTTTCAATGTCAAGTCTAAAACACTTTCCTAGGCCTAGACTGAAGATTTTCTCCTGTTCATTCTAAACATTTTGTAATTTCATGTTTACATTTAAGTTAATGATCCATTTTGAGTTATTTTAGTAAATATATATAGTGTGAGGTTTTAGGTTGAGGTATTTTTTGTTTGTTTTTTTTATTTTTAGTCTGTGAATGTCCAGTTGATCAGCACCATTTGTTGAAAAGGCTATTCTTTCCCCATTGAGTTGCTTTTACATCCTCGTAAAAAAATCATTTGGGCACATTTGTATAGATTTATCTGTTTTTTCTGTTCTGTTCACTTGATCTATGTGTTTCTCCCTCTCCCAGTACCACACAGTGTGGATTACGCTAGCTATTTAATGTCTTGAATGTGGGTAGAATATTTCCTGCTAGTTCTGAGATGGCTATCAGTCATTCAGTTAGACATGCCGCAAAAGCCCATAGTTATATAAGGCTGAGCTCTTTCAGATGACAAATTTTGAATAGAGAGGCTCACATTAAAATAAGTAATGTCATGATAAACATCAGTCTAGATAAATCAGTGAGCATCCCTGCAATAAAAGTGAAAAATTCATGTACATATTTAGAAACTTTCCTCAATTATTCATAACCATCTCCACCTCCCCAAATCAATATAATTTTTAGAGACCTGTCTCCATTGAGTTTTTCGAAAAATTTTACATAGACTTCACTAAAAACAACCTTATTTACAATCACAATGATCTATGGTAGGAATGGAGGTGGCCAGTAATCTGGCAAGTTGGTTAAGTGGAGAAACGTACCTCCACTTTATCATGAAATTACTTATTTTAATTATTTAAATAATGAAATATGTTAAATATACAGGAAACTAGAGAGAATAATAGAAACCTATTTATCTATCACTTCTATAAAATAAAATTTAATTGGTTAAATGGAGGTACATTAAGAAAACTTCTCAGGCTTCCCTGGTTAAGACTCTTTCTGCCAATGCAGGGGACACGGGTTCAAGCCCTGGTGTGGGAAGATCCCACATGCCGCAGAGCAACTAAGCCCGTGCGCCACAACTACTGAGCCTGCACTCTAGAGCCCACGAGACACAATTACTGAAGACCACGTGCCTAGAGCCTGTGCTCCGCAACAAGAGAAGCCACCACAATGAGAAGCCCACACACTGCAATGAAAAGTAGCTCCCGCTTATTGCAACTAGAGAAAACCCGCACGCAGCAATGAAGACCCAATGCAGCCAAAAATAAATAAATAAAATAAATAAATTTATTTTACAAAAAGAAAAAGAAAACTTCTCTTGTACTCCCTCACTTTTAATAATTTTTAGTTGAAATTGTAACTTTCTGGATTTAAAATATCTACATATTTATAATAATTGTGCCTTCCCTCTTCTAATCTTAACATATTTGGGTTATTTTTCTTTCCAGTTTTCAGTGTCTACAAATTCCAGAAAGCTGTTTACAAATGGTGATAGTAGATACTTGGGACATGTTCTAGACATTAACAGGCAAATTAAGATGTTTTCGCTGTATTGTGGCAACACCTTTCATGAAACACAGAAGTGTATTTTAACTAAAAAAAAATATTTATGCCTGGTTATTTAGGAAGAGAGAACTGTGTATATTTTTTGTAAGTCTAATTTATAGGGCCTAAAGAGGAGAAATACAAAGGAATACAATAATCATGGTTTGAAAAAATTATACTCTCTGGAAAAATAAATATGACCAGAATGTGAAATATATTGCTAAAAAAAGGAAAATAAAACAGTAAAGAGAAAAATACAACTTAAATATACATACATATATACATATGTGTGTGTGTGTGTGTATGTTGTAAAGATATATGGATTTAATCAACTGAAAAATGTTTAAAACATAATAAATGTCTCTACCCAAATACAAAGAATTAGTACCAAGTGTTACAGTGTCAAAAGCAATTCCTTTTTCCCTCTTGATTCTGGGGAATGATTTTGTGGGTTCTAAAATCTAGATTTATCAATGCATTTTCAGCTCTAACAGCTCTGTCATCCTGACCTAGTAATTCCCAGGGTTTGTATACAAAACAAACCTCTGTGTTTCTAACGGTCTGTAAGAAAACCACATACTGTTTTCAGAGTGGTAACTATTAGATTACCTTAAAAGTGTCTCACTTCTGGAAGAGCCCTAATACACATGCTCCATAAATTGTGTTTTAAATATTGTATTAAATAATTAAGCATAATATTAAGTCCAAGAGTGATAACACTAGAACAGAGTTTAACTGTTGGATATAGGTACAAGGTCAGAGTACTTTTGCCTCTTAAATGAATATTCCATTCAGAAATATGATCTGTGTATTCAACAATTTACCTATCTCCTAAATCTTTTCAGGAAGCCTACCATCTCTTCAGAAATATACCACTCTAAGATTTAACTGATATAAATTTTACTGAAATCTAATTTGCTGTCATCTATTTATGATGAAACAGTAACATTATACCAAAATCTTTTTCCTGATTGATGAGTGTTTTTGTTTTAAATACCATGAATGTGCGTCTGAGTCTCCAGTACTATTTATCAGGGTTAGAATTTTGATTCTAGATCTTTCTTTTTTAAACATATACATCCCTGGTGGAAAGTGGGGCAATTCTTCAAACTATAGTGGAAATATTCCCTGAAAACATGCTCAACCACCTTTGTACTAATTTTAAGCTAACAAGATAAAATAAAATAAAATAAAATAAAACATTCTAATCTAAAATTTGCAACTCCCTCCCTTAGTACCTAATCCCAAGAAGAAGCTGTTACGTTAAGCTGTCTTAATGGCTAGTATGAAGAGTATTTATCATTCTAAGAGATGTTTGTTCTGTGTTATCAATTAATCCATAGAGAATTTGATTATTGCAAATAGTTCTCTGCAACCTAATCAACTCTAGAGGAATTTTTAAAACTCCACTTCTCAACAATAACTCTCATGCATGACTTGGCCTTGATTTTCTGTAATCTCCTGCCAAGAGGGCAAACACCCTTAGAAGTTAACCAAGATTTTCTAAGCACTTAAATATAACAAGTTGCCTTACAGGAAATATAAGTTATCCATATGTGTATAAATTATTATATAGTAGTGTATTTCCCCCATCATCCTTTTGGAATTTTAAACAAAGACATAATTAAATTGTACACATCATTTCTAAGTTCCTATAGCTACACTTAAAATTCTAAACCCATTGTAAAAATATTCAAAACTAAGCCACTGTAACCCCAGTACTTATCTACCGTCCTTGTTACCTATCACCTAAAAAAGAAAGTATACAACTTAACATTCATGAGTGACAGATATGTGAAGAGTAACAAAATCCTGGGTGGTGGGTTTTCATAGGAGAATAATCCCTAGCCTTTGATTTTGAGGTGCTCATGGTCCAGTGAAGTAGAAAGACATGTTAACAAACCACTACAGTGCACTACAGTGCAAGATGACAAGTGCTGTAATAGAGATATACACAAAGCATTCTAGGAACACAGAGAAGAGAGTGACTATCTCTACCTGAGAAAACCAGAAGGATTTTATAAGGTCAGATGTTAAAAATACTCGGAAAGAATCATCTCATAATAATGCCCAAGGGCAACTTGTTAATCACACTGTGCACTGGCCGTTTTCTGTGTTGAATCCCAAGGAATTTCATTCTTTCATATTGGCAGACAAACCAAGCTCTGAATTCAGCTGAACATGGGCAATGTTAGTGTGGGCCTCCTACAGACATATTTTGTTCACTGTATCCATCTTTTTAAAATTAATTTTATTTGAATGTCTTTAGACAATTCATGTTCCCAAGTTTACAATATATACTATACTACTCCCTACTGTCCCACATGCGGCCAGCTTCATTCATTGATTTTGTTTGGTTCTGCTTGGTGTGGTATTTTATTAGTCCTCTACTAAGATTTTAAATGTAAGACATTTCTATAGAAAAAATTAACACCTTCAAGAAATAAGACTGATTAGTAAGAATATAGGAATCCCAGTGGAGAAAGTAGATTTTGGTCATTGTATTAAAAAAAATTGTACTCATGGAGACATTTAAGATACAACCAAGAAGTACACATCCCTGAACTTTTTTTTTTTTTTTTTTGGACAGAGGTTTGATCAAATGGCTCTAAATGACAAGAACCAAAAATAGGTATTTTTATATTTTTACTGGAGTTTTTATATTTAAAATAAGGACTCCTGATGACTCAATGATGTAAGAACATGTTTTAGGACATTAAATATATTTGAGGATACAATTGTATTATATTTGAGGATAAGTAGTCTGACACCAATTCCAATGTGTGGGTTTTTCAGCACCACCAAACAACTCTCAGACACCAGCTGCGTGTCCTATAATTCAAATAAATTCTGTCACTGTCCACCAAGAGATAATGTCAGACTCACAGGTTAAGGGCTCAGTCCTATAAGGTTGCCCCCACTTCAGATGCCTATCTCAAGTCCAGGTTGTAACCTGTGTTTCTGACCAGCTAGTTATAAATCAGAGGTTCCCAAGACCCCCTTTTGGGTTTGATTAATTTGCTAGAGCAGCTTACAGAAATAAGAAAAACATTTTAATTAGTAGGTTAATGGTTTATTAGAAAAGGATGTAACTCAGGAACAACCAGATGGAAGAGATGCATAGGGAAAGGTGTGGAAAAGGGGCATGGAGCTTCCATGACCTCTCAGAGCACACCACTGCCCCCACATCTCCATGAGTCCACCAACACTGAAGTTCTCTATAACTCATCCTTCTGGGATTTTTATGGAGTATTCATTACATAGGCATGATTGATTAAATCATCAGCCGTTGGTAATTGATTTAACTTCCAGCCCCTTCCCTTCCCTTGAAGTCAGAGAGGTGGGACTGAAAGTTCCAACACTCTAATCATGTGGTTTGCTCTCCAGGCATCCAGTCTCCCTCCTTAGGTGTGGTCCAAAAGTCACCTCATTAGCATAACAAAAGACACCTTTATCTCTAGCTCTAAACACTTAGAAAAGCCCAAGAGTTTTAGGAGCTCTGTGCCAGAAACGGGGACAAATTAAAAATATATACTTCTTACTATAAAACACAATATCATAGGGAGCATGAACATATGTTGTTTTTCTGGGTTTCCTAAATCGAATCATGTAGGTAGATGTCCCATTAGTCAGAATTAAATACAACTTTGGTAACATTATATTAGTGTAAGCTGTTTATGGAACACATTCATGAAAGGTGACATAATCTAAAGGAAAATTCACATTAATCAATATTATTCCAAAGTCACTCACGTAAATATTGTTTTTGAGACCATGATATTTTTTCAGTTACTTTTAATAACAAAGAAA
This sequence comes from Physeter macrocephalus, assembly GCF_002837175.3. Classification (NCBI taxonomy): domain Eukaryota; kingdom Metazoa; phylum Chordata; class Mammalia; order Artiodactyla; family Physeteridae; genus Physeter; species Physeter macrocephalus. Next base: position 67,139,201 of record NC_041234.1, on the reverse strand, counting down.
TGAGGTTTATTTTGACTCTAAATGTTGGATGTAATGAATATACCTAATAAACCTTCAGATCTCACTCTGCATTTAGAATGCCTTTTAAACTAGCACATAAAAAACTTCTAGTTTGCATTTCTACATTGCCCTGAATTTTTGAAAAATGGGAATAAAATGAATTACATCATTACTTTTTTTTTTAATACAGCTGTAGGCTGCCTTTTTTTTTTTTTTTTTTTTTGTGGTCCGCGAGCCTCTCACTGTTGTGGCCTCTCCCGTTGTGGAGCACAGGCTCCAGATGCACAGGCTCAGCGGCCATGGCTCACGGGCCCAGCCGCTCTGCGGCATGTGGGATCTTCCCGGACCGGGGCACGAACCCGTGTCCCCTGCATTGGCAGGCGGATTCTCAACCACTGCGCCATCAGGGAAGCCCTAGGCTGCCTTTTAAATTGTACCTGTATACTTGTAATTTCCTGTGAACTAAGAAAATAATGATAATTTTCCATTATTACCAATATAGTAGTCAGTAGTTAATCAGCTCACTTGCCTTCTTCAGGGTGATAACAGAATAAATGAATCTGGAAATGTGTGCTGCTTGATGCTTTTTCATAATACTCTACTGATCATAGATGACAAGGATTAACTTGCAACAGAAATAATGAATCCATTAATATGGGCTCATGAGCCCTGAGGCAAGCTCTGTGTATGTATGTATATTTGTGGGGCTGTGTTTTGATCACTGGTTTAATAAAGTAATGACCAGAAAGTCTGCTATAATCTTCTTAAAGTAAGCAGGTATCTAATTACAGTTACATCTTATTAGATGAGTATCCATTGAGTATACAAATTTTTAGTAGTGAGGATAGAAGAAGACAATGATTCTTTCAATACCTTTATGGTGATTTTAAGATAGAACCAGATTTAAAGTAAGTGCTGTGGTCAAATACAGAAATTTGATGGTGAAGAAGTGACTTAAAATGTCAAATGTCTGACGCATTCAAAGGAATGCTATTGTCCACATCAACATATACCTTCTTCTTCCCTGTTTTCCCAGGGGCAGGAGAACTCGAGATAAAACCCTGCTTAGAAAAATCCCATCAAAGCATTCACATTAAAGGATGTCTAACTCACTACTTTGTCTCTCCCACCGATATTTGCAGTTGAAAATATGCCTACAAGCAACAGGTGATATTTGACCCAAAGGAACAAATGTATTGATTACAACTCCAGAAATCAGTGATAGCAGAAGCATGTCTAGAAAGAGGTCATGATCAGGGTAAAGTGTTCCATATATTGCCTTCCTTTCTGCTTTAATAATTTATATAAGTGATTTTTTTCTAGACAGCCCCATGCATACTAGATAGCCCTATACATGGTAATTTGATATACTGTATATGTAAAAGGGCTTGTATAGATGTAAGAGAGTCTCATAACTAACTGCAAGACACCATACAAAAAGAAAAGATTATTATCATATTGAATGCATGTCTTAGGTCTTTTGGCACAACATGTAGAATTAATCCCTTCTCCCCAAGTATGTGCTTCCCATAAGCTATTAGGAATTGATCTCAGAGAGAGATTAGGGCCTCCCAAGGCACAGGGAACACTTTTAATTTGTCATGCCTTAAGAACACTTCTGAGACAAAGAATTTTTGTGTCTGTCTGTTTATATGTATGTTGTATGTGGAGTGGATAGGGGTGGTGAAGTAGAGGTTTTACTTGCTCTCTTAATTGAATACCATACAGATACCTTCCCATTCTAACATCCAGTATTAATAGTTAATATATTTTAGTGCTTACTCTGTTCTAGGCACTGTGATAAATACACATTTATCTCAAGCAACTCTTCCATCAAACCATTTGAGTTGGGGCCATTGAATGCTAGTTTCACAGATGGACAATCTGAGCTTCATAGAAGTCAAATAGTGTACCAAGGATCACACAGCTGGTGAGTGTTGGAGCTTAGATGCAAACCAAAGTATGTCTGATGTCTGAGCCTCCACAATTAATCAATATACTAAATTGTGTCCACTGATAGTGAATAATGAGATATTTCATACTATTAGGAAGAGCTAACTTTTATGGAGTACTACAATGTTCTAGGCACTATGCTGGATGCTTAACTTGTATCATCTCATTTAATTCTGACAGTAGCTGAATGATGTTGCTACTATTTTAATTACCATTTTACAAATGAGAATACTGAAGTTTAAGCAGGTTAAGTAATATTTCAAAGTCTGGTAAATATGGAGTTGAATTTACCACTGGATTTGTCAATTCCAGAAGCCTATCTTTTAACAATTATATGTTTCCCCATCTTAAAACACAGTTCAGTATCCATAGATACTATAATGAAATGACAAGCAGAATTCTATTTTGGCCTACATATAACTTACTGTTAAAAATGTATGGGCAATTGACTCTCTTTGAGTTTCTATGGTAAAAATTGACATTGAATACCGATTCACAAATTTTCAGTAATTGTTCCTTTGGTATAGTGCACATTAATTATTCATAAAAAATGTTGGGCTTCCCTGGTGGCGCAGTGGTTGAGAGTCCGCCTGCCAATGCAGGGGACGCAGGTTCGTGCCCCGGTCTGGGAAGATCCCACATGCCGCGGAGCGGCTGGGCCCGTGAGCCATGGCCGCTGAGCCTGCGCGTCCAGAGCCTGTGCTCCGCAACGGGAGAGGCCACAACAGTGAGAGGCCCGCGTAATGCAAAAAAAAAAAAAAAAAAGTTTATTTAGCACTCTGTTGCAAGTGCTGTTTTGGAATCAGACAAAAAGTGGCCAGAAATCCTTCCTCTCATGTAAATTATATTCTGGTCATGGAGAAGTAGGCAATAAACAAGCAAAGAAATGAAAATATAGTATTTCATAAGCTGATAGTTCCTATGGAAGAAAATAAATCAAGAAAGATAAATGGTGTGCTGGGTGAAATGTGGGTTGATTGCCATTTTAATTCCCATGGTGAGGCAAGATGACAATTGAAGGCGATATCTGAACAAATTCCTATAAGATACATGAAGATATCTGTAGAAAGAACATTCCAGGCAGAGGAAACACAAGTGCAAAAGTTCTGAAAGAGGAGGATCCTTGTTTGAGCAAAAACAAGTAAAACAAGGCCAGTAAAAAGACAAGTGGGAGGAGTAATATATGAGATCAGAAACATAATGAGAGTCAAATTTTATAAAATAAAGTAAGCCATTTTAGGGGATTTTGTATTTATTCTTAGTGAAACAGAGTGCTATTACAGGATTCTGAGTAGAAGGCACATTTTCTACTTAAGTTTTAAAAGGAGTACTGGTTCCTGTATAGTGAATAAACTGCTGAGGAATGAGTGGAGGTAGGGAGCCCAGTTAGAAGGCTATTGCAGGAGTGGAGAGATCTGATGATGGATAGAGGATGACGGTGGTACGTAGCAGTAGGGGAGGTGGTGAGAAATGGTCAGAGCCTAGATTTACTTTGAAGGCAGAACTGGCAAGATTTGATGATAGATTTAGAAGAGTTTATTTATTTGGATTAAGTAATTAATTTGTATCACCATATATAAAATAATCTAACATTAATGATTGCAGAAAAAATTTCTTCACTTTAAACAATTATAGATAAATGTTATTTCATTGGCATTTGAAATAAGCATATTTAATGTCTCGGTGTCCTTTTAGGAAGGTTCATATTTATACTGTAATGACATTTCTATTGACTTAATATGTCATTATAATATAACCCATTTTCCAGAGATGAGATAACTCCTATTTACCTAAGTGACATTTAAAAACGTAATTCTTATATTTTATACAAATATCCTATATTACTATGTGTGTTGTATTTATACTCACATAATCTACTTCTCTTTGGGGAACAATAAAAGCTTATAAAACATAAGGGTTTTAGTATTATAAAGCAGTTTTATATAAAAGTATCCAAAGTAATCTGAACAATAAATTGGTAAGTAGTTCTATTCTCAAAGATAGATAAGTTGAATGGTGTTATATTGTGATGAAAGTATCAAGTATTGAGAAGAGGACTTGGCATTGTTAGTTATGTAACTACAGCACAGTGAATAATACACACAAGGTGTTTAATAATGTAGAGTGAATGACTGTGCTCGGCCTGACTCATTAACAACATTGTATTGTTCTACTTCAATATTTTATTTGAAAATTTTCATCTTGTCTCATAAGCCACTGTATTTTCAAGAGTTTATAAGCATTCTCTAAAAATTGACTGAGTTTTCTACTCAAGATGCTTTGCATTGTTCACAATTTGATATACTCCTGGCATACATTATTTATCTATTGTGGCTTAAAAATATTATCACAAACTTAACAGCTTCAAACATGTTTATCATTTCAGTTTCTCTCTGTCAAGAGTCTGTACATGGCTTAGTTGAGTCCTCTGCAAGATTGCAATCAAGGTGTCAGTTGGGGCTGGGCTCTCATCTAAGACAAGACAGGAGAAGAATCCACTTCCAAGTTCACATAGTGGCTGGCAGAATCCAGTTCCTTACAGGCTCTCAGACTAGGGTTTCAGTTTCTTGCTGGTTATCAGCCAGAGCTGTCTTTAGTTCATTACCATGTGGCACTCTCCTTAGGGCAGCTCACAACATGGCAACTTTCTTCTTCAAATACAGCAAGAAAGAAAGTCTGTTAGAAAGACAGGTTCCAATCTTATGTAATGGTATTCATGGATGTGATATCCCATCACCTTTGTTGTTCTATTGGATAGGAGTAATTCACAGTTTGTGGCAATGCTCAAGGGGAGCATTACAGAATAACAATAGGAGATGAGGATCATGAGGCCCATATTATACTATTCCCTGACATGGTACAAATGCATAGGAATAATAAAAAAATATAAAAATAGAAGTTAAAAAATATATACCTGAACATTTTTTAAAGTCTGTGGATGAGAAACAAAACTGAAATTCAAACTCAAAGCAATAAACAGGGCTAAAGTCACAGGCCTTTCAGAGTCGCCATCAGAAGACAAGCCATGATGGATTAGGTCTTAGCTCAAGTGGGATAAAAGCAACTGAAAGTGTTCTGCAAAAGAAGAGGGACTAGAGTAATAATCACTTTTTGAATCTGACTCCTGGAGGAATGGCCAAACTCCCCAACTGAAAAAGAACCTGAGAAAATAAATTGTTACACATCACTTCCCAAAACATAAAGCATGGGTATCAAGCAAACTGCAGTTTCAGGAATGAGGAGAATATATGCATAGTCTTAGAACGACTGAGTTGCTGACTTCGTGATTGAATCTGTTATATTCCAAATATCACTTTAAGAGGAAGACTTTGAAATTTCTATATGAGTCCAATTTCTGAGTATGCTCCACATCTTTTTTTATTAAGTAATTGAAAATTAAACAATAGTGAGATATCACTATGCACCAATTAGAATGGCTAAAATCCAAAAAATTGGCACTATCAAATGCTAATAAGGATGCGGAGCAACAGGAACTCACATTTATTGCTGGGAGGATTGTAAAATGGTGCAGCCACTTTTGGAGACAGTCTGGCAGTTCCTTACAAAGTTAAATAATCCAGCAACAGTGCTCTTAGTTATTTACCCAATTTATTGGAAAAATTATGTCCACAAAAACCCTTCATATGAATGTTTATAGCAGCTTTATTTATAATCAGTGGATGAACTGATAAACAGTGGTACATCCTTATGATGAAATATTATTCAGCAATAAAAAGAAATGAGTTATCAAGCCACAAAGCAAAAAAATGTATGAATCTTAAGTGCATATTACTAAGTGAAAGGAGACAGTCTGTAAAGGCTACACACTATATGATTCCCATTATATAGCAATATGGAAAAGGTAAAATTCTAGAGACTGTAAAAAATTAGTGCTTAGCAGGGGCTTGGCAGGAGAAGGAGAGTGTTGAATAGATAAAGCATATTGGATTTAATTTTTTTAATTTTTTTATTTTTTGCGGTATGCAGGCTTCTCACTGTCTCACTGTGTGTCCTCTCCCGTTGCGGAGCGCAGGCTCCGGACACGCAGGCTCAGCGGCCATGGCTCACGGGCCCATCTGCTCCGTGGCATGTGGGATCTTCCCGGACTGGGGCACAAACCCGTGTCCCCTGCATTGACAGGCGGATTCTCAACCACTGCACCACCAGGGAAGCCCGCATATTGGATATTTTAAGGAAGTGAAACTTTTGTATTATGCAGTCAAGGTGCATACATGAAACTATGCATTTGTCAAAACCCATGCCGTGTTAAGTGAAATATTATGTATGCACAATTTTAAAAATCTTTTAAGAGGTTGGGGGAATCCCAGAACAGAATGAAGGATGTGATAAAATAATCTAACTGTATTACAGATATATGAAACAACCTCACTGAGAGGTGTGAGGGAAGATGAGTTGACTTAAGTAATGTTAGAAATAAGTGGAATCTGTAAAACTAAAGGCAAATAAACTGGATATAAGCACTATATACTAGTGGATAAAGTTGTTTCCCTTGGAAGTAGGGGTTAACAATTCTAATAATACTGTACATGTATAATGAAATTGAGCAATTAAGCTAGTGGGAGCCAAGTTTCTCACTGTTGACGTAGGAGAAAAATATAAGGAAGGAGGGGTGGCTAGGAATATTCATGTGTTAATGGATTAGAATTGGAACCATCAGTATGAGCTCATGTTTAGGTTACAATAAATATAGATGGCTACGTATGTAAATATTTGTAAATTATATAAATATGTGTATATACAGGGGTTCGTGTACACACATATATTTCCTTGCATCTTGTAATACTAAAAAGTAAGAAAGAACTAAAAGCAGTCATGCAAACAAACAAAAGCCCCAAACCCACATATTTATGAAGATCAGTCAAAGGGTTACAAGACCCATCTGAAAAAGTTCCTAATGGCCAAAGATGGGACAACATGAGCAACAAAATGAAGATATATTGAATTATAACCAAAAGTATAAAATAAATATCAAAGAGTTCATACTGATGTGAATAAATAAGGAAGTAAATAAATAAATGGGTGAGAATAGACAACTATCCATTGCAGAAGAACTCCAAATAATTTATGTAGATACTCCCCCTTCAAGAAGGTGAAAGATAACTCTCCACTCCTTAAATTTAGGCTGCATATAGTGACATCCCTCCAAAGAGTACAGTATAGAGGAGGGAAAAAAAGACTACTGTTTAATGGAGAAACTGAATAAACGTTACTTCAGCCAGGTGATCAGGGTAAACATCAACAGCGATAAATCATGTTGAGAGTATGTTCCTTTTATATGATGTGATGAAAATAGCACTTTATCATCTCTGTGGTTTTCCTCACCAGAACTCATAAAATCATTTTAGTCATGAGAAAAAAATCAAACAAATCTCAGTTGAGGGAGGTTTTACAAATCCCCTGACCAGTACTTCTCAAAACCATCAAGGTCATCAAAAGGAATCAGAGGAACTGTCACAAACAATGACAACTAAACATAATGTGGCATCCTGGATGGGATTCTGGAAAAGATAAAGACATTAGCAAAAAACTGCAGAAGTCTGAATAAAGTATGGACATTAATTAATAATAATATATCAATATTGTTTCAATAGATCTATCAAATAGAATGCCTGAAGGGTAAAACAACAAAGACAGTAAATAAATAATTGAAAAAAAATAGCTACAAATTTTCCAGAACTGAGAAAAGACATGAGCACTTAGACTCAAATAAGTAAGATAAAAAGATAAACATACATTTGGTCATATAATATTGAAACAACAGTACAAGCTAATAGGAAAAAATACAGAGATTACTGACAAATCAAAAATAAATAAATAAATAATCCAAAATATATGGTTATATTTCAAAAAATGGAGTAAATTATTTGAAAAAATTTGTATTCATAATAAGCTATCTTATAAACTAGGAATAGAAATGAACTTTGTCTACATGACAAAAGGTACCTATTCAAATCAATGTAAGATGTATATAGTACTGGCTAAGATAAATCCTGAAGCCAGACCACACTGAAATTCTGTCTCTGCTTCTGAAAGGCTATGCATGACTTTAATACATCACATCTTTCTTTATTTCATAAATAATAATATTTACCCATTAAATTTGATGAAAGAGATAGGTGTATATGCAAAATGCTTAAAATATTTCCTGACACATAGCAATAATCCAATTAATATTGTTGATGTTATTATTATTATTATTAACTATAAGACTTGAATTAGAAATGAGAACAAGTTGTCATCTGTTACCTAAAAGTGATAAGTTATACAAGCTTGCAAGAGGAAGAGACAAAATTTTCATTAAATTTAGAAAATATAATATTATTCCTAAAATTCTCAAGAGAATCAAGAAACTGTAAAAGGAATTATGGAGTGAATAAGATTGCTGGAAACAAGATAAGCTTATAAAAAATAAACAACATTCCAATAATTAGAAATTAGGAAATTTAATAGAGAAAATAATGTCAGAATAATTTGCAAGTTTTCTAGTTTTCTTTGTGTAATTAATTTCTATTTCATACCATTGTGGTCAGAAAAAAATACTTCATAGGATAATTTAATATAATCATTTAAAATTTATTAAGACTTGTTTTGTGGCCCAGCATATGATCTATTTTCAAAAATATTCCATGTGTACTTGAGAAGAATGTATATTCTTTAGCTTTTGAACAGAATGTTCTATATATATATATATATATATATATATATAAATATATAAAGTCTATCTGCTGTTTAAGGCCAATATTTTCTTATAAATTTCTGTCTGGATGAATTTTTCATTGATGTAAGTGGGGTATTAAAATCCCCTACTCTTATTGAAGTGCTGTCTATTTCTCCCTTAAGGCCAGTTAAATTTAACTTAAACTAATATTTTACATGTAAACTATTCTAATTCACTTCTAAAGTACTTGAAAATTGTCTCTGCTCAATCATTCTAACCTTGTGTAATAACGATAAAGGTTATATGCATAATATTTGTTAAGCTCTATGCAATGTGCTTTGAAAACAATATCTTATTCAATTCATATATAGTGTTCATTGATTCATTTTGTTAAAGCACTGATAGTTTCATGCCATTTCATTTCTCAGAAACTCTCAGTGTTGGATTTCTGTTTACATAATAAATATTCACACTTCTCAGTCTATTATTTAACACCCACCATGATCAGATCCCTATTAACAAGTTAGATGTTAAGAGAGTGAAGTGAGTGTTTATAGGAGACCTGAGGGCTTCAAGTAAGATTACATCTGCCTGCAAGTATCTGTTACTTGCCTTTATTCAGGTTTCTGGAGGTAATAAATCTTAACAGTCCATAAGCCATCAGAGCATCAAGGGTGGGAAAATCTGTCAGGCAGGGCAGGAACTAGAAAATTAGTTATAATTAATGTAGAAATCAAGTTGGAGACTGATATAACCACAGATGGATTAAAAGGGTAAAAATCAATGAGTATCCATAGTGTCTGTGGACTCAACAGATTGATTCACTCTTCATGGAAGCCTGTGTATTTCAGAAAATTTGAGTGGAAAACCTAGATTCACTATAAGCTGCTAAAATTAGGGCACTGTTTTCTTTAATTATTTTTCCAGAGCTCTACTAGCCTAAAGTGAAGTTTGCCATTTTTATATAAATAAACGTGGTGTTTTTAGTTGAAATAAGTCAGTTCATATTTATTTTTAATTATGAATATGTAACAAAAGGCACAATTCTAATGTATACAGGATAAACTGATCTCTCGAATTTATTTTCCTTCTCTCACAACAAATTCCATATAAATGAGGTTGCAAAATTAAATCAACTCTTTTTTAAACCAATATTTTAATTTTTCACTCATTGAGTATGACCTTCTTGCTGCCAAATATCATCCCATTTGGTCTTGTCACAGTGACTGAAAATTTCCATTACTGAAAACATGGAAAAATTATTAAGGAGGGTACAATCAAGGTCATTAGCACCTTGGTTACAATTAAGCATCTATCTTTCTCAAGTTTATACCACTAATAAATGACTAAGCATAAAGTTTAACTCCTTTGTACTATATAAATTCTCTTACTTCCAACTTTCAGTGCCACAGTTTCAACTTAATCAAGGAATAAACAGCAAATGTTGTCCTTCTAGTTTAGCTCTGAACTCAGGAAAGAAGTAAGTATAAGACATATAATTTTACACTAATAGATAAGTATCAAACACTAAAATTCTGTTAGCCTGGATCAAAGATCTGTTCAGGAGCATGATTGCTGCAAACTATTTCAGCAACTGCATGGGGAAGAGAAATATACACCCATCTTTGTGATCATGTAAGTCCCTCTGGTACTAATGTGTGAACGATTGACGTGTAAGGTAAAGCAGAGCAATTATTGAATATTCATTAGTATATATGGATATAGAAATAGACTTTGGCACACCACTACTAATTTTCTCCTTCTCCTGATCTATAAACAGGGGTAAATATTCCTTGATTGAGTGAAAATCAATCAGGACTTCTAGGGATTTCCATTTTAGTGCAGATTAAAACTTTATACTTATGGTCATCATGGATTGACTGCTGAGGCTTTTATCATCACCAGATTATGGATGGCTACACCCTCTATAATCTATGAGCAAGAATATCATCTTTGGTTTTCTGAAAGGGACATGACCTTCCTACTATGAATCCACCATCTCCCTGAAAATAAATATCTTGTGGTGTGTGTGAGTGTGTGTGCACGTGTGTGTGTTTAAATGGCTAGACTATTTCAGAAGACAATGTTTGTCCAACTCATATAGTGCTTTATAGTGTATGGAATTTTAAATGTAATTCTTTCATACCAAATGTAAATGCTTAAAAATAAAATCAATTCCCGATCTTTACTTGTTGATCTCTAGTAAAGTCATTTCATGGAATTGATTTTTTTTCTGATCTTTTATCCCATAAGAAGTGAGTAAACATAAAATTTTTGCTTTCTCTTTGAAAACTCTTTATGTCCCCTTCTTTGAAGACAATATATTGGCAGAAACTTGTTCAATAAATTTGCTCCCTAACATTACATTACATTCCCTTTCTTATGCTTTTGTCTATTTCCAGTAGATTTTAGAAAATTTAGAGCATTTAATCTTTCAATAACAGGTTGATCAATTAAAAATCATATATTGGTATTCATTTTGTTATATCTGTCACTTTTATTTGACTTTAATATAAAGTTCCTTTTTCTCTGCTTTTGTCAACATCTTGGTATTCTGTATACTACTTCTCCAGAATAATTGTCCTTATATTTTAAATTTTTTGAATATTTCTGTCACTTCCCAGTCTAGACTTATACATTTAGAGGGACTATTTTGTTTAACCATGGTAGAACAGAGTAATTACTGATAGTTTTGCTGACTTCATATTATTTGCTTTATCAAAACCTAGAGACAATTTTCTTTGTCATAGAAATCATTTCATTCAAATATGACAGTGGAGGAAAATCTCCAACCATAAAATTGTAGAGGCAGAAGTCCTCTTTAGATTTTAAACATAAACATAAGTAGCTCTGCATTTTTGTAACTCAGTATATTTTTGAAATCTCTTTTACAAGACTTATTTCTCTCTAACTTATTTAATTTACTAGGAGAATAAAAACTTTCTGAAAGAGAATCCAAATTTGATCCATGTCTATAAACCCTACAGTGCCTTACATACAGTAAATGTACAATAAATGATTTTAATGCATAAATATGAAAATTAAAATAGGTACCTGTGAAAGGACCTTAATGATTAGTTATTCAGTCCCATGTACTATATCATAAGACCTCATCCTATGAGAGACGCTGTAGTGAATGCAAAAAAAAAAAATCAACAATAAATCTTGTTAGGAAAGTAAGTTCATGTAAGAAATACATAATAAAATTAGGCTTGTGTCAAGTTATACTTCTAGACAAGATGGAGTTACAAGAGCCAACTTTATTGTCACACCTGCAATAACAACAACAACAAACTAACAAAATATAAAAAATATTTTGCAAGACACTGTACATCAGGCAACAAAGGATGGTGATCACTGAGATAAGGAACATAAAGAAAATGAAGCTAAGATTGTTCTAGTTACTGTCTTGAATGAGTTTCCTTGTCACAGCACAGGGAGGATGAATCCAGAACAAACACAGCAGATTCACTGAGGTGAAGAGAAAATCCATGGAGGTTAAAGTAGCCTTTTTTCCACACCAAGTACTGGAGAGGAGAAAGCTGCAAGGAAAGAGAACATCAAAGATATACAGGGGCTTCCCTGGTGGCGCAGTGGTTGCGCGTCCGCCTGCCGATGCAGGGGAACCGGGTTCGCGCCCCGGTCTGGGAGGATCCCGCATGCCGTGGAGCGGCTGGGCCCGTGAGCCATGGCCGCTGAGCCTGCGCGTCTGGAGCCTGTGCTCCGCAACGGGAGAGGCCACAGCAGAGGGAGGCCCGCATACCACAAAAAAAAAAAAAAAAAAAAAAAAGATATACAGATATTTCCCCTTGAATAGTCAGCTGACTATTGGCATTCTTGGAAGGAAACTATCTAAAGGTTGGAAAAAAACAGCCTGAAAGAAATAGAGAGAACTGCTCTCGTGGTCACATGGGGCTAGAAATAGTACTTGTTTTCACTAACTAGGCAAGAAAACATCAAGATTCATGAGGAATAGGGTACAGTACTAAGTAGTGTCTTGCCTGCATCATGGGAAATAACCCTAGGCTGAGCAATGCTCTGGACCTGCCCAATAAACCTTAAAAACAAGACCTCAAAGGATCAAACTGTTTTCAAGTATCTTAACTGTGCCCCAGAACAAAGCTCAAGAATGCTTGTAAGAATACATAAATATTTAGCACCAACAAGGTAAAATTCACAATGTATAGCTAACATCCAATCAAAAACTTCTAGACATGCAAAAAAACAAGGCAATATAAAACCCATGATAAAGAGATTAATTGATTAACTGAAACTGACCCAGAGCTGACACAGATTTTGTTTTATTTTTTTTGAAGTTACTATTAAATTTAGTAGTTATTCAATAAATTTGTGATACAAATACTACAGTCATGTGTTTTAAAAGACCTTATCAGTTAGATACACTAAAACAGGACAAATGACGTGTCTGAGATTTGTTTAAAATACAATAACAAAACAGTTGAAGCTGGGTTATGGATTTATCTTGGGGGGGTATTTATTTATTTATTTATTTATTTATTTAATGTCCCTATGTTCTTTAATTTTTTAAATTTTTTAAATTTTATTTTATTTTACTTATTTTTTTATACAACAGGTTCTTATTCATCATCAGTTTTATACACATCAGTGTATAAATGTCAATCCCAACTGCCCAATTCATCACACCACCACCCCCACCACCTCACTGCTTTCCCCACTTGGTGTCCATACGTTTATTCTCTACATCTGTGTCTCAATTTCTGTACCAGTTCATCTGTACCATTTTTCTAGGTTCCACATATATGCATTAATATACGATATTTGTTTTTCTTTCTGACTTACTTCACTCTGTATGACAGTCTTTACATCCATCCACGTCTCAACAAATGACCCAATTTAGTTCCTTTTTATGGCTGAGTAATATTCCACTGTATATATGTACCACATCTTCTTTATCCATTCGTCTGTCAGTGGGCATTTAGGTTGCTTCCATTACCTGGCTATTGTAAATAGTGTTGCAATGAACATTTGGGTGCATGTGCCTTTATGAATTATGGTTTTCTCTGGGTATATGCCCAGTAGTGGGATTGCTGGATCATATGGTAATTATATTTTTAGTTTTTTAAGGAACCTCCATACTGTTCTCCATAGTGGGTCTATCAATTTACATTCCCACCAACAGTGCAAGAGGGTTCCCTTTTCTCCACACCCTCTCCAGCATTTGTTGTTTGTAGATTTTCTGATGATGCCCATTCTAACTGGTGTGAGGTGATACCTCATTGTAGTTTTAACTTGCATTTCTCTAATAGTTAGTGATGTTGAACAACTTTTCATGTGCTTCTTGGTCATCTGTATGTTTTCTTTGGAGACATGTCTATTTAGGTCTTCTGCCCATTTTTGGATTGGGTAGTTTGTGTTTTTTTTTTAATATTGAGCTGCATGAGCTGTATATATATATTTCGGAGATTAATCCTTTGTCCGTTGATTCATTTGTAAATATTTTCTCCCTTTCTGAGGGTTGTCTTTTCATATTGTTTATGGTTTCCTTTGCTGTGCAAAAGCTTTTAATTTTCATTAGGTCCCATTTGTTTATTTTTGTTTTTATTTCCATTACTCTAGGAAGTGGATCAAAAAATATCTTGCTGTGATTTATGTCAAAGAGTGTTCTTCCTATGTTTTCCTCTAAGAGTTTTATAGTGTCCAGTCTTACATTTAGGTCTCTACTCTATTTTTAGTTTATTTTTGTGTATGGTGTTAGGTAGTGTTCTAATTTCATTCTTTTAAATGTAACTGTTCAGTTTTGCCAACACCACTTATTGAAGAGACTGTCTTTTCTCCATTGTATACCCTTGCCTCCTTTGTCATAGATTAGTTTACCATAGGTGTGTGGGTTTATCTCTGGGCTTTCTATCTTGTTCCATTGATCTATGTTTCTTTTTTTGTGCCAGTACCATATTGTCTTTATTACTGTAGCTTTATAGTATAGTCTGAAGTCAGGAAACCTGTTTCCTCCAGCTCCGTTTTTTTCCCTTATAGTCTGAAGTCAGGGAGTCTGATTCCTCCAGCTCTGTTGTTTTCCCTCAAGACTGCTTTGGCTATTTGGGGTCTTTTGTGTCCCCATACCAAATTTTAAAATTTTTTGTTCTAGTTCTGTAAAAAATGCCATTGGTAATTTGATAGGGATTGCACTGAATCTGTAGATTGCTTTGGGTAGTATAGTCATTTTCACAATATTGATTCTTCCAATCCAAGAGCATTGTATATCTCTCCATCTGTTGGTATCATCTTTAATTTCTTTCATCAGTGTCTCATAGTTTTCTACATACAGGTCCTTTGCCTCCTTAAGTAGATTTATTCTTAGGTATTTTATTCTTTTTGTTGCAATGGTAAATTGGATTGTTTCCTTAATTTCTCTTTCAGATTTTTCATCATTAGTGTATAGGAATGCAAGAGATTTCTGTGCATTAATTTTGTATCCTGCAACTTTACCAGATTCATTGATTAGCTCTAGTAGTTTTCTGGTGGCATCTTTAGGATTCTCTATGTATAGTATCATGACACAGATTTTAGAATGATCAGGGAAGGACATTAAAGTAAATGTTATAAGATATATAGGGAACAAAATGGCAACATATAAGGCTTCTGAACTTCCCTCCTCCAATGAAGTCACCAAAGATACGATTATGCATGGAGAAAATATTTCTGAAAGAAATCCAGAAGCTAGCTGAGTGACTCCTACACATCAGGCAAATGAGAAAATACATTCATCTAAATGGGCAGGAAAAACTGAGACACACTCCCTCCATAAACCCCACCCTTGGCAAAACACCATACATTCAGGAGGGAACTCTTAACTCCCAGCTTCTGCCTGATAAGTGAAGGGTTTGAACTCCACATTTAGCACCGTACTTTTAAGACTTCCATCCAGTAAATGGGTTCCCCAAACACATTGCTCTGAGGTCAATGTGGCTTGGTTAATGAGATCTACAAGAAGTCATTAATGGGCTTATGTCACTCTCTGCAGCTAACTCCCTAAGGCTCAGTGCAGAGAGAGCAGGCAAAAATTCCCATCTCTCAGTCTTTCCCTGAGACAGGTTCATCTGCACATTTTGAAAACTGATGCCTGAAGGTCAGGCTTCTAATTCAGCATGAATCTAGAGTCTGGCTGTGATTTTCTTCAGAGATGGGGGAAGCTGGTGGACACTTCCCATGTTTTCTCCCTCTAGCCAACTCTAAGGAACCAGTTTCTCCCTGGAAGGAGCTTGTACACATGTCTGGTGCCCCATCTTTTGCAGCTATTCCTCAAGTAATGGGCCCTTTGATCATCTGGCTCCATTAACCAATAAGGTTTGAATTCACAGGTCCCACAGGACTGTAACAAATAAAGGAGGAGTTCTTAACAGGCAGAGGAACATCCCTCCCCTGTGGCTATACACCCAGATCCAGAGCAGATGGCACAGGAAAAAGTACCCATCTCCAAATTTCTCCATCAAAGGGACTTAACTACATACTTTCCCAGCTGCTCCCTGAAGCTCTGGCTTCCAATCAGCCTGTATCTAGATGTTGAATGCAACTCGCCCCTCCTCTTTTGGACACTGATGGGTCTTGATCCACCATCAACTATTGAGGGACTCTTACAAAGAAGGAAGTTTGGACATCACAAGGGTTTAAGAGACAGCAATGAGCTCAGAGTGAGCTGATTGACAAGGTACATCTCCTACTCAAGACCACTCTGTCAAGAATTGGAGAAGTGGCTATATAATCTAATATGCAGAAACCAATACAAGGAAAATGAAGAAACAGAAGAATATGTTTCAAATAAACAAACAAAAAACAAAATAAATCTCCCAAAACTAATCTTAATAAGATGGAAATTAGTGATTTACCTGATAGGAAGTTCAAAATAACAGTAATAAAGAGGTCACCAATATTAGGAGAGCAATGAATGGAAAAAAAGAGAATTTCAACAAGGATATAGAAAATACCTTAAAAGTACCAAAGGGAAATCATAGAGCTGAAGAATACAATAACTGAACTGAAAATTCAATAGAGGAGTTCAACAGCAAACTAGATGAAGTGGAAGAAAGGGTCAATGAACTAGAAGAAAGAGCATTGGAATACTTCCATTTAAAGGATCAAAAAAAAAAAAAAAGAGTGAAGATAGTTTAAAAGAATATGGGCCAACCATGGAGCATCATCAAGAAGATCAATGTATATATTATGGGAATCCCAGAAGGAGAAGAAAGAGAGAAAAGGGCAGAAATATTTTTCAAAGAATAATGTATAAAAACTTCACTAAACTGTAGGGAAAAAGGCATTCAGATCCAGGTATCTCCCAGAGTTCCAAACAAAAAGAATCCAAGGAAACATGAAAAGAGACACATTATAAATAAACCGCCAAAAGTTAAAGACATGGAATCTTAAAAGTAGTAAGAGAAAAACAACTTGTTATGTAGAAGGATATCCCCATAAACCTCTAAGCATATTGTTCAGCAAAAAGTTTTGCAGGCCAGAAGGGAGTAGAATTATATATACAAAGTGATGGAAGATTAAAAACAGCCAAGCAAGAATATTCTACCCAGCAAAGTTGTCTTTCAGAACTGAAGGAGAAATAAAGAGTTTTCCAGACAAACAAAAACTGTAGGAGTTCATCATCACTAGACCGGCCTTATGAAAATGATTTAAGGGACTTTGTCAAGCTGAAGAAAAGGCATACTATCTAGTAAAAGAAAAATATGTACAAGTGTAAAACTCAGAGGTAAAGGAAATTAAAAGTTAAATTTATAATATTCATGCTGTAATGATTGTGAGTAAATCCCTTATAAATCTAGTATGAAGATTAAAAGACAAAATTGTTAAAAATAACATTGCAATAATTTGTTAATAGATATATAACAAAATATGTAAAGAGTAACATCAAAAACATTGTATGGGGGGAGTGTAAAAATGTATAGCTTTTGTATGACTTTGAAGTTAAGTTTTTATAAGCTTAAAATAGACTCTTATAAACATGTTTTATGTATACCCCATGGTAGTAACAAGCAAAAATGTGTAGTAGATACACTAAAGATAATGAGAATGGAATCAAAGCATTCCACTACAGAAAATCAAATTACAAAGGAAGAGAGCAAGAGGTACTAGAACTTAAATGTTTTCACCAAAATAAAGAAAATATGTGAAGTAATGGATGCATTATTAGCTCCATGGGGGGCATCCTTTCACATGTCTATGTATATCAAGTAATCTTGTACACTATAAATAAATTAAAATTTTATTTGTCAATTATACTTCAATAAAACTGAAAAAAATAATGTAGTTATTACAACTTTCTTCTATATAGATGTGGAAGATATTAGAAAAATCCACGTCAAACTTGTAGGGATAAAAAATAAAATACTATCTAAAATGAACAGAAGAAAAGTAAAAAGAACAGAGTAACAATGAGCTGTGGGAAAATTTCAAGTGACTTAATGTGTATATAATTGGAGTTCTCAAAGCAGAAGGGCAGGAATGGGTTAGAGAGAATTTTTTGAAAAAATAATGGATGAAAATTTGCCATATTTGAGGTAAACTACAAAAATATAAGTTCAAAAACACCAAGAAAAATAAATATGAAGAAAAATATACCATGGTATATGTATTACTAATGCATCACCACATTAAAAGTTACCCCCCCAAATAACAACTTAAAATAGCAAATGTTTATTGTCTCAGAGTTTTGGGGGGTTAGGATTCCATGTGCAGTTTACCTTGGTGCTTCTGACTCAGGGTTTTCTTAGGTTGCAATCAAGGTGTCAATAGGGCTGCAGTAATCTTATAGTTCAAATGGGGATTGTTCCTCTCCCAAGCTTATTCACATGTCTTTTGGAAGGCCTCAGGTCATTGCTGACCGTTGGCCTGAAACATCAGCTCCTAGCTATACATGCTTCTCTATAGGGCCATTAACCATTAACAACGGGCAACTGTCTTCCCTCACAGCAAATAAGTGAGTCGTCATCAAGAGAGAGAAGCACCAAAGATAGAAGTCATTCCTTTTTTTTTTTTTTCTTTGGTGGTATGCGGGCCTCTCACTGTTGTGGCCTCTCCCGTTCCATAACACAGGCTCCATGCACGCAGGCTCAGCGGCCATGGCTCATGGGACCAGCTGCTCCGCGGCATGTGGGATCTTCCCAGACCGGGGCACGAACCCACGTACCCTGCATCAGCAGGTGGACTCTCAACCACTGCGCCACCAGGGAAGCCCAGAAGTCATTCTTTATGTAACCTCATCTCAAAAGTAATAACCTATCAGTGTTGCCATGTTCAGTTTGTTAGAAGTGACTCACTAGGTCTTATTCACAATCAAGAGGAGGGAATTACAAAAGAACATGAATACCAGCAACATAAACCATTGAGAGCCATCCTTAGAGGGCTGCCTACCAATTGAGGCATGAGTTCCAGGAAGCTGCATCAAAGTGCTAAAACACCAGTGACAGAGTGAAAACCTTAAAGGCAGCCAGAGGAAAAAAATTTTACATTGCATACAAAGGGACAAATATAAGAATTACAACTGAGTTGTGGCTATAAAAAAACTAAAGCAAGAAGAGAGTGGAACAATGTATTTAAAGGCCAGGAGGGAGAAACTGAAGTGTACTAATATAAGATTCTTATACTATACATGAAGTAGTATCATATTATTGATGGCTTAATATTGTAAGAGCAATCAATTTATTTTATGGTATTAAAAAACTAACAAACAATTAAAATGAAAAAATACAGTAAAAAAGAGAAGCCATATGATCATCTCAATATAAATAAATAAAGAATTTGACAATCAAAGAGAAATACCCAGTAAAAAGTTAGAACATCAAGTGAATGTTTCCAATCACAGTTTGTAATGGTAATTGACTGCAAAGTTTAAGGGGAAGTTCTAAAAATGAATAGATTCTTTGAGGAATTGTTAGTATCTACTTTTCAGAAACTTCTACTTCTCTGCTTAATATTAAATAGTGGCCTTGACAATGTTTTAGTGCTTCTTCAGATCCTGTCCTTACTATGTTGGAATTGGTTCAGGCTATATGTAAATTATATAATTATCTTGAAATTGAAGAAGAAAATTGTTACGTATATTGTTTCTGTGCGATTGAAAGGTGACTTGTTTCTTTGTTTTTTATCTCAAAACCCATTGTCAATTTCTCAATCAAATGCTTTCATCTTTGCATTACTTTAAGGCCAATTCAAGATCTTCATATTGTGAAAACCTGAAACCATTCCCTCTAAGATCAGGAACAAGGCAAGGATGTCCACTGTTGTCATTTTATTCAACATAGATTTGCAAGTCCTAGCCATGACAATCAGAGAAGAGATAGAAATAAAAGGAATCCAAATTAGAAAAGAATAAATAAAACTGTCACTGTTTGCAGATGACATGATACTATACATATAAAATCCTAAAGATGTTATCAGAAAATGACTAGAACTCATCAATGGACTTGGTAAAGTTGTAGGATACAAAATTAATATATAGAAATCTCTTGCATTCCTACATACTAACAATGAAAAATCATAAAGAGAAATTAAGGAAACAATCCCATTTACCACCACATCCAAAAGAATGAAATACCTAGGAATAAACCTGCCTAAGGAGACAAAAGACCTGTTCTCTGAAAACTATAAGATGCTGATGAAACAAAGCAAAGATGACACAAACAGGTGGAAATATATACCATATTCTTGGATTGGAAGAATCAATATTGTCAAAATGACTATACAACCCAAGACAATCTATAGGTTCAATCAATCCTTATCAAATTACCAATGGCATTTTTCACAGAACTAGAGCAAAAAAAATTTCAATTTGTATGGAAACACAAAAGAGCCCAAATAGCCAAAGCAATCTGGAGAACGATAAATGGAGCTGGAAGAATCAGACTCCTTGACATCTGACTAAACTACTGAAGCTACAGTAATCAAAACTGTATGGTACTGGCACAAAAGCAGAAATATAAGTAAATGGAACAGGATAGAAAGCACAGAAATAAACCCACACACATATGGTCACTTAATCTATGACAAAAAAGGCAAGAATATACAATGGAGAAGAGACAATCTCTTCAATAAGTGGTGCTGGGAAAACTGGACAGCTACATGTAAAAGAATTAAAATAGAACATTCTTTAACACTATACACAAAAATAAATCAAAATGGATCAGAGACCTAAATGTAAGGCCAGACACTATAAAACTCTTAGAGGAAAACATAGGCAGAAAACTCTTTGACATAAACCACAGCAATACTTTTTTTGATCCACCTCCTAGCATAATGAAAATAAAAACAAAAATAAACAAATGGGACCTAATTAAACTCACAAGCTTCTGCACAGCAAATTGAATCTTAAACAAAATTAAGACAACCTACAAAATGGAAGAAAATATTTGCAAACGAAGTGACTGACAAGCGATAAATCTCCGAAATATACAAATAGCCATGTGGGTCAATATCAAAAGAGCAAACAACCCAATCAAAAAATCGTCAAAAGATCTAAGTAGACATTTTTCCAAAGAAGACATACAGATGGACAAAAAGCACATGAAAACCCACTCAACGTCACTAATTATTAGATAAATGCAAATCAAAACTACAATGAGTAGTTATGGGCAGTTAGAATGGACATCATCAGAAAATCTTCAAGCAACAAATGCTGAAGAGGGTTTGGAGAAAAGGGAACCCCCTTGCACTGTTGGTGGGAATGTAAATTGATACAGCCACTATGGAGAACAGTATGGAGGTTTCTTAAAAAACTAAAAATAGAATTACCATATGACCCAACAATACTACTACTGGGCATATGCCCAGAGAAAACCATAATTCAAAAAGACACATGCACCCCGATGTTCATTGCAACACTATTTACAATAGCCAAGGCATGGAAGCTACCTAAATGTCCATAAACAGAAGAACGGATAAAGAAGATATGGTACATATATACAGTGGAATATTACTCAGCCATTAAAGGAACAAAATGGTGCCATTTGCAGCAACATGGATGGATTTAGAGATTATCATACTAAGTGAAGTAAGCAGACAAATATCATATGATATCATTCATACGTGGAATCTAATTTTTTAAAAAATGATATAAATGAACTTACTACAAAACAGAAACAGACTCACAGATATCAAAAACAAACTTATGGTCACCAAAGGGGAAACATGGGGAGGGTGATAAATTAGGATTTTGGGATTAACATACACACACTACTATATATAAGATAGATAACCAACAAGGACTTACTGTATAACACAGGGAACATTACTCAATATTCTGTGATAACCTATATGAGAAAATAATCTGAAAAAGAAGGTATATATGAATATGTATAACTGAATCAGTTTGCTGTACACTTGAAACTAATGGCATTGTAAATCAACTATAATCCAGTAAAAATTTTTTTTTAAAAAGATCTTCATATTGAAATCAACTTCAAGACAGTTGAGTTACTATATATTGTGGCTTGTCCAAGCTATTTATTGCTTTATATTTTTATTCCATTTGTTTGGTGATGACTCTCAAAGCTATAGCTGTCTTTCCAGTTGCTCATCTGTTGTTATTTTGACTCCAGCATTCTCACTGTGACTTAATTTTTCTATTATTTGTCTAAATTGCTTACTTTAGGACCCCAGCATCATTTGCCCCAAAATTTGAACAGTCTGCAGAGATAATTGACCTTAAATAGACAGAAATCCTTGCTTACTTTTTCTTGCTCTATCCACCCTTATACACATCCTTACCTATTATGGCAAGGAAGAGACTTAGAGATACATAAAACTGTGAAGTAAAACAAACAGAAAATAATGTTCATGACGGGTTCTACAGTGAAAGTCAAAACATAAGGTCATTGCCCAAGCTTAAAAACTACCATCAATTAATAAGTTTGATGGTACATCAAATCATCCCTAGTTATACATTTTTCAGATTTGAATGCTGCATTTATTTCAATAGACTTTATTTTTTTAGAAAAGTTTTAGCTTTATAGCAAATTGAGGTAGTACAAAGAGTTCCTTTACACACATGTGCAGAGTCCTTCCTATGATTAACATCTATTTTAACATTATAAATAGTCTCCAAAAGATGAACCAATATTAATACAGTATTTTAAACTAAATTCCATAGTTTGTTATAATTTTGTTAGTTTTTTCATACTCTAATTTTATACTAAGAGCTTTTTTAAAAACATCTTTATTGGAGTATAATTGCTTTAAAATGGTGTGTTATTTTCTGCTTTATAACAAAGTGAATCAGTTATACATATACATATGTTCCCATATATCTTCCCTCTTGTGTCTCCCTCCCTCCCACCCTCCCTATCCCACCCCTCTAGGTGGTCACAAACTAACTAGCTGATCTCCCTGTGCTATGCAGCTGCTTCCAGGTATTTGTTTTTCTCCTTCTGACTTACTTCACTCTGCATGACAGACTCCTGGTAGATCCAACTCACTATAAATAACTCAGTCTCATTTCTTTTTATGGATGAGAAATATTCCATTGTATATATGTGCCACATCTTCTTTATCCATTCATCTGTTGATGGACACTTAGGTTGCTTCCATGTCCTGGCTATCGTAAATAGAGCTGCAATGAACATTTCGGTACATGGCTGTTTAATCTGACCGGTGTGAGATGATATCTCATTGTAGTTTTGATTTGCATTTCTCTAATGATTAATGATGTTGAGCATTCTTTCATGTGTTTGTTGGCAATCTGTATATCTTCTTTGGAGAAATGTCTATTTAGGTCTTCTGCCCATTTTTGGATTAGGTTGCTTGTTTTGTTGTTATTGAGCTGCATGAGTTGCTTATAAATTTTGGAGATTAATCCTTTGTCAGTTGCTTCATTGACAAATATTTTTGCCCATTCAGAGGGTTGTCTTTTGGTCTTGTATATGGTTTCCTTGGCTGTGCAAAAGCTTTTAAGATTCATTAGGTCCCATTTGTTTATTTTTGTTTTTATTTCCATTTCTCTAGAAGGTGGTTCAAAAAGGATCTTGCTGTGATTTATGTCATAGAGTGTTCTGCCTATGTTTTCCTGTAAGAGTTTGATAGTGTCTGGCCTTACATTTAGATATTTAACCCATGTAGTTTGATAGGGATTGCATTGAATCTGTAGATTGCTTTAGGTAGTAGAGTCATTTTCACAATGTTGATTCTTCCAATCCAATAACATGGTATATCTCACCATCTATTTGTATCATCTTTAACTTTTTTCATCAGAGTCTTATAATTTTCTGAATACAGGTCTTTTGTCTCCTTAGGTAATTTTATTCCTAGATATTTTATTCTTTTTGTTGCAATGGTAAATAGGAGTGTTTTCTTAATTTCACTCTCAGATTTTTCATCATTAGTGTATAAGACTGCCAGAGATTTCTGTGCATTAATTTTGTATCCTGCTACTTTACCAAATTCATTGACTTGCTCTAGTAGTTTTCTGGTAGCATCCTTAGGATTCTCTATGTATAGTATCATGTCATCTGCAAACTGTGACAGCTTTACTTCTTCTTTTCCATTTGGATCATTTTTATTTCTTTTTCTTCTCCGATTGCTGTGGCTAGAACTTTCAAAACTATGTTGAATAAGAGTGGTGAGAGTGGGCAACCTTGTCTTGTTCCTGATCTTAGTGGAAATGCTTTCAATTTTTCACCTTTGAGAACGATGCTGGCTGTGGGTTTGTCATATATGGCCTTTATTATGTTGAGGAAAATTCCCTCTATGCATACTTTCTGCAGGGTTTTTTATTATAGATGGGTGTTGAATTTTGTCAACATTTTCTCTGCATCTATTGAGGTGATAATATGGTTTTTCTCCTTCAATTAGTTGATATGGTGTATCACGTTGATTGATTTGCGTGTATTGAAGAATCCTTGTATTTCATATTTTCTATTTCTTCCTGGTGCAGTCTTGGCAGGTTGTGCATTTCTAACAAGTTGTCCATTTCTTCCAGCTTCTCTTCCAGCTTTGCATGGAATATCATTTTATTGGCATACAGTTGCCTGTAGTAATCTCTAATAATCTTTTGTATTTCTGCAGTGTCCACTAATTGCTTTAGGTGCAAAGTTAGGTTGTTTCTTCAGGATGTTTCCTGTTTCTTAAGGTAGGATTGTATTGCTATAAACTTCCTTCTTAGAACTGCTTTTGCTGCATCCCATAGGTTTTGGGTCGTTGTGTCTCCATTGTACTTTGTTTCTAAGTATTTTTTGATTTCCTCTTGATTTCTTCAGTGAACACTTCATTATTAAGTAGTGTATTGTTTAGCCTCCACGTGTCTGTATTTTTTACAGACCTTTTCCTGTAATTGATATCCAGACTCATAGCATTGTGGTCGGAAAAGATACTTGATATGATTTCAATTTTCTTAAATTTACTGAGGCTAATGATTTCAATTTTCTTAAATTTGCCAAGGCTAGATTTGTGACCCAATATATGATCTATCCTGGAGAATGTTCCATGAGCACTTGAGAAAAATGTGTATTCTGTTGTTTTTGGATGGAATGTCCTATAAGTATCAATTAAGTCCATCTTGTTTAATGTATCATTTAAAACTTGTGTTTCCTTATTTATTTTCATTTTGGATGATCTGTCCATTGGTGAAAGTGGTGTGTTAAATTCCCCTTCTCTGATGGAGTTACTGTCGATTTACCCTTTTATGGCTGTTAGGATTTACCTTACGTATTTAGGTGCTCCTATGTTGGGTGCATAAATATTTACAATTGTTATATCTTCTTCATGGACTGATCCCTTGATCATTATGTAGTGTCCTTCTTTGTCTCTTG
>NC_041234.1:67103434-67113514 GCF_002837175.3 Physeter macrocephalus | reverse complement strand
TTTGGTGGGAGCATTTAATCCATTTACATTTAAGGTAATTATTGATATGTATGTTCCTATTACCATTTACTTAATTGTTTCATGTTTGTCCTTGTAGGTCTTTTCCTTCTTTTGTGTTTCTGGCCTAGAGAAGTTCCTTTAGCATTTGTTGTAAAGCTGGTTTGGTGGTGCTGAACTTTCACAGCTTTTGCTTGTCTGTAAAGGTTTTAATTTCTCCATCAAATCTGAATGAGATCCTTGCTGGGTAGAGTAATCTTGGTTGTAGGTTTTTCTCCTTCATCACTTTAAATATGTCCTGGCACTCCCTTCTGGCTTGCAGAGATTCTGCTGAAAGGTCAGCTGTTAACCTTATGGGAATTCCCTTGTGTGTTATTTGTTTTTTTTTCCCTTGCTGATTTTAATATGTTTTCTTTGTATTTAATTTTTGATAGTTTGATTAATATGTGTCTTGCCGTGTTTCTCCTTGGATTTATCCTGTATGGGACTCTCTGTGCTTCCTGGACTTGATTGACTATTTCCTGTCTATATTAGGGAAGTTTTCAACTATAATCTCTTCAAATATTTTCTCAATCCCTTTCTTTTTTTCTTCTTCTCCTGGGAACCCTATAATTCGTATGTTGGTGTGTTTAATGTTGTCCCAGAGGTCTCTGAGGCTGTCCTCAGTTCTTTTCATTCTTTTTTCTTTATTTTGGTCTGAAGTAGTTATTTTCACTATTTTATCTTCCAGGTCACATATTCGTTCTTCTGCCTCAGATATTCTGCTATTGATCCCATCTAGAGTATTTTCAATTTCATTTATTGTGTTGCTTATCGTTCCTGGCTTTCTCTTCACTTCTTCTAGGTCCTTGTTAAAAGTTTCTTGCGGGCTTCCCTGGTGGCGCAGTGGTTGAAAGTCCGCCAGCCGATGTAGGGGACTCGGGTTCGTTCCCCGGTCTTGGAAGACCCCACATGCCACAGAGCGGCTAGGCCCATGAGCCATGGCCACTGAGCCTGTGTGTTCGGAGCCTGTGCTCCACAATGGGAGAGGCCACAACAGTGAGAGACCCGCACACTGAAAAAAAAAATGTTTCTTGCATTTTGTCTATTTTATTTCCAAGGTTTTGGATCATCTTTACTATAATTATTCTGAATTCTTTTTCAGGCAGACTGTCTGTTTCCTCTTCATTTGTTAGGTCTTGTGGGTTTTTACCTTGCTCCTTCATCTGCTGTGTGTCTTTCTGTCTTTTCATTTTGCTTACTGTGTTTAGGGTCTCCTTTTTGCAGGCTGCAGTTTCGTAATTCCCGTTGTTTTTGGTGTCTGTCCCCTGTGGCTAAGGTTGTTTTTGTGTGTTGAGTAGCTTTTCTGGTTGGGGGGACTAGTGCCTGTGTTCTGGTGGATGAGGTTGGATCTTGTCTTTCTGTTGGGCAGATCCACTTCTGGTCGTGTGTTTTGGGGTGTCTGTAACCTTATTATGATTTTAGGCAGCCTCTCTGATAATGGATGGGGCTGTAGTCTTGTCTTGCTAGTTGTTGGGCATGGGGTGTCCAGTACTGTGTCTTGCTGGTCGTTGAGTGAAGCTGGGTCTTGGTGTTGAGATGGAGATCTCTAGGAGATTTTTGCCATTTGATATTACGTGGAGCTGGCAGGTCTCTTGTGGGCCACTGTGCTGAAGTTGGTTCTCCCACCTCAGAGACACAGCCCTGACGCCTGGCTGGAGCACCAATATCCTTTCATCCACACGGCTCAGCATAAAAGTGAGAAAAAATAGAGAGGAAAGAAAGGAAGGAAGGAAGGAATAAATGAAAGAAGGAAAGAAGAAAGGAAGAAAAGAGGGAAGAAAGGAAGGAAGGAAGAAAGGAAGAAAGGAAGAAGGGAGGGAGGGAGGGAGGAATAAAGGAAGAAGGGAAGGAAGAAAGAAAGGAAGGAAGGAACAAAGGAAGGAAGGAAGGAAGAGAGGAAGGAAGGGAGGAAGGAAGGGAAGAAGGAAGGGAGGAAGAAAAGAAGGAAGAAAGGAAGGAAGAAAGAAAGAAAGAAAGAAGATAAAAAAGTAAAATAAAATAAAGTTATTAGAATAAAATAAAGTTTTTAAAATAAAAAAATAATTATTAAGAAGAAAAATTAAAAAGTAAAAAAAATCAAAAAACAAAATGGTTCAGTCAGAACCCTCGGACAAATGGTGAAAATAATGCTATACAGACAAAATCTCACACAGCAGCACACACATACACACTCACAAAAATAGAAAAAGAGAAAATAATAATATATCTTCCTCCCAAAATCCACCTCTCAACTTGGGATGATTCGCTGTCTGTTCAGGTATTCCACAGATGCAGGGCACTTCAAGTTGATTGTGGAGATTTAATCTGCTGCTTCTGAAGCTGCTGGGAGAGACCTCCCCCTCTCCACTTTGTTTCAACAGCTCCTGGGGTTCAGCTTTTGACTTGGTCCTGCCTCTGTGCATAGGTCGCCCAAGGGCATCTGCTCTTCACTCAGGCAAGATGGTGTTAAAGGAGCAGCTGATTCGTGGGCTCTGGCTCAGGCCAGGGGGAGGGAGGGGTATGGATGCGGGGCAAGCCTGCGGTGGCAGAGGCCGGCGTGACGTTGCACCAGCCTGTGGCGCGCTGTGCGTTCTCCCGGGGAAGTTGTTCCTGCATCCCAGGACCCTGGCAGTGGTGGGCTGCACAGGCTCATGGGAGGGGAGGTGTGGAGAGTGACCTGAGCTTGCACACTGTCTTCTTGGTGGTGGCAGCAGCAGCCTTAGTGTGTCTTGCCCTTCTCTGGTGTCCCTGCTGATAGCCACGGCTTGCACCCATTTCTGGAACTCCTTTACGCAGTTCGATTAATCCCCTCTCCTCTTGCACCAGGAAACAAAGAGGCAAGATAAAGTCTCTTGTCTCTTCGGCAGCTCTGCGCCCATCTCTGGAGCTCCTTTAAGCGGCGTGATTAATTCCCTCTCCTTGAGCCCCAGGAAGCAAACAGGGAAGAAAAGGTCTCTTGCCTCTTCGGCAGCTCCAGACTTCTCCCGGACTCCCTCCCGGCTAGCCGTGCTGCACTAACCCCTTCAGGCTGTGTTCACGCAGCCAACCCCAGTCCTCTGCTGGCTTCCGAACTAAGCCCGAGCCTCAGCTCCCATCTCCCGCCCGTCCCGGTGGGTGAGCAGACAAGCCTCTGGGGCTGGTGAGTGCCAGTAGGCACCGATCCTCTGTGTGGGAATCTCTCTGCTTTGCCCTCCGCACCCTCTTACTGTGCTCTCTTCCGTGGCTCTGAAGCTTCCCCCTCTGCCACCTGCAGTCTCCGCCCATGAAGGGGCTTCTAGTGTGTGGGAACCTTTCTTCCTTCACAGCTCCCTCCCACTGGTGCAGGTCCTGTCCCTATTCTTTTGTCTCTGTTTATCCTTTTTTCTTTTGCCCTACCCAGGTACGTGGGGAGTTTCTTGCCTTTTGGAAGGTCTGAGGTCTTCTGCCAGCATTCAGTGGGTGTTCTATAGGGGTGGTTCCACGTGTAGATGTATTTCTGATGTATCTGTGGGGAGGAAGGTGATCTCCGCATCTTACTCTTCCACCATCTTCTCTCAGGAATCTATTAACAGCTTTTTTTGAAATGTAGTCACACACTATACAATTCACTCATTTAAATTGTCATGTTCAATGTCTTTTAGTATTTTCAGAGTTGTGATTTCATCACCACAATCAACTTTAGGACATTTAATTACCACAAAATAAGCTCCTCATACCTTAGCTATCATCCCTCAATTCCCCATCCTCCCTAATCCTAACCAACCACTGATCTACTTTCTGTCTCCATAGGTTTGTCTTTTATAGGTGTTTCATATAAATTTTATCATATAATATGTCATCTTTTGTGACTGGCTTCTTTCATTTAGCATAATGTTTTAAGATTCATCTGTTGTAGTATGTACCAATACTTGATATATTTTTACTGCTGTATAATATTCCATTGCATTGATATACCACATTTTATTTGTACAGTTATCAGAACATCGAGTTATTTATAATTTTGGGCTATTATTAATACTGCTGTGAATATTTGACTATAAGTTTTATATGGTATTATGGTTAGTTTTATGTGCCAACCTGTCTAGGCTATTCAATCAAACACTAATCTAGGTATTTCTGTGAACATATTTTGCAGATGTTTTTAATTCGTACAAGCAGTTGAGCATAAGTAGAGGACATCTCTCTATATAATGTGTGTAGGCCTCATTCAACGAGTTGAAATGCCTTAAAAACAACCCTGAGATTTTTCTGAAGAATAAATTCTAATATTCTTATACATGTTCATATATATATATATATATATATACATACATACACACACATATATTCTTTTCAGAATCTACCTGCAGTACCTCTTTTTGCTTCTAGAACTATAACTACACTCAAGTGCCACTAGATCCTAAAGAGTGAGCTTTAAAATGTGGCTCACAAGGAGGTACATTGCACTTCAAAATAACTTCCTGATTTTTCCCATTTATACAGAGAGAAATCTGAGGAAAGTAAGTGGAAATGAATATTAGTGGTATGAGATGATGGTGAAAGGAATATAAAATTAGAGCAGGCTGAATTTTTGACACAGGCCCACTAAACAGTGATTCAAGATTTAGTGTTGCTTGACTTAGAAACGGAGCTAATTGCTTGGTTGTTTAGTTGACTAAAACATAAGACCAAGAGTTGGTCTGCCTTAAATAAAGTTGAAATGCCAGAACTACCTAGATATATTCTAGAGGAAGGACTCCAAAGGCATGGAAATTGAAAAGTTAAAGTAGATTTATTACGTAAGACTGGCTCACTCAAACAAGATCCAGAGGACAAACCTTCACCATGACTGTAAAAGATAAATGTGTGTGTGTAGCCTCAGAATTCTCAAACAACTCTATGGTCACTCTTCTCTATAAGTCAGGAATTACAGTGGTAACTGTTGTAATTGAATTCAGAAGCCTAAATGAAATGGGAGTAATTGGATCCCAGGGTGACAAGGGCCAGTGACAGTATTTACGTGCCAAAGGCAAAGTGGACATAATTACCATAATGGACAATAGAGTCAAAGTAGTAATCAGGATAGTACAACTCACAGAGAACTATGGCATTCGCCAGTTGGCAATGGTGTCCCTAGAAGTGAAATGCAGGAGGAGTCTACTAAATTTTTACTTTATCTGTTTAAGTGGAAGTTTTCTAGGTTAAGTGAACAGAAGTCTAACTTTTATCACCAAAACAAAGAGTCATGGTGCCTCAACTATTTCCCAGACTTGATCTGATTTACAGACTGAAAACCCCTCAAATGGAGGAGAGGCAAGGTCCCTTTGAGGAAGGACCCCATTGCATTGCCAAAAATTTATACTGTTAATATTTCTCCCAGCCTTCCCCAAATAACTTTACATGGCCTTTTACTAGGGTAACTGTGCTTTGGGGAGAAAGAAATAACTATACTTTTCAGTGATTACTGTACACTGGCTCTGAACTGACACTAATTCCCTGAGACCCAAACATCATCGTGCTCCATCAGTCAGAGTGGAGGCTTACAGAGGTCAGATGATCCATGAACTTTTACCTCACATCCATTTCACAGTGGGTACAGTGGCTGCCCAAACCCATTCTGTGCCTATTTCCCCTGTCCTAGAATGCATGATTGGAATAAACATACTCAGTAACTGGCAGAATCACCACAGTTGTTTCCTGACCTGTGAAGTGAGAATTATGGAAGGAAAGGGCAGGTAGAAGCCACTAGAACTGCCTCTATCTTGGAAAATAGTGAGCCAAAAGCAACATTCTAATCCTGGAGTGACTGCAGAGATTAACACCATTATCAAGGGCTTGAAATATGTAGTGGTGTTAATTCCCATCATATCTCTATTCAACTTACCCATTTCTCCTGTGAGAAAGCAAATGAATTTTGAAGAATGACAGTAGACTATAGTAAAATTAACCAGATTGTGGCTCCAATTCCAGCAGCTGTTACAGATGTTGTTTAATTGCTTGAGCAAATTAACACATGCCCTGCTGACTGGTAAGCAATTATTTATTTGGCAAATGATTTTATTCTAAATTTCTCTTAATAAGGATCAATAGAATCAGTTTTTTTGTTTTCAGTCTGGCAAGGCAACTTTCACTCTCCTGCCTCAGGGGTATATGAAACTCTCCAACACTATGTCATAATTTAGTGAGCAGGTACCTTGATCGACATTCCTTTCCACATCACATCACACTGATCCATTACATTGATGACATTTGGCTGATTGGACCTAGTAGCAAAAAGTAACAACTATTTTAGATTATCATAAAATACTTGAGTGTCAGATGATGGGAAATACATCCTACAAAAATTCAGGGGCTTTATACCTCAGTGAAATTTTTAGGGGTTTACTGGTGTGGGGATTGTGAGATATCGCTTCTAAGGTAGAGGATAAGTTGCTTCATCTGAACCTTCATCCTAAAACCAAAAAAAAAAAAAAAAAAAGAGGAAAAATGAGCCTCTAGTGAGCCTCTTTGGATTTGAAGACAACATATATCTCATTAGGGATTCTATAATCCCTATTGATCTATATTCATTTATGCTGAATTTTGTTTTCCTAGTTCAAATCTAATTTTGAGTCCCTGCAATGAATTTTTCACTATGGTTGCTGTAATTTTTAACTCCTGAATTTCCATTTGGTTTATTTAAAAAAAAATAATTTATACTTCTTCATTGATAGTCTCTATTTGGGGAGACATTCTTTTCATATCTTACTGAACCTCTTTAATATCATATCCTTTAATTCTTTGAACATATTATAATGGCTTCTTTGAAATTGTTCTCTGTTAAATTTGAATACTGGTTATACTCACAGGCAGTTTCTGTTGTCTGATTTTTCCCGTGTATGGGTTACATAATCATGTTTCTTTAAAGTCTCAACTTTTATGGTACAAAACTAGAAATTTTAAGAAATATCAATATATTAGAGAAATTCTGGAAATTGATTCCTCTCTCAACTTTCTGGGTCTTGTCACTTGTTATTTATTTGCATTGTGACTTGGTTAGGCTATTTTAGTGAAGTCTATTTCTAGCCACAATATGATGCCTTCAGTGTTACTGTACAGAGAGTACAGCCTTATTCATGTACACAGTTTCCCAGGGATGACTGTGGTTTTACTGGGATCCTCTTTGACTGTCTCATTCACTCATCACTCTGTTAAGCTCTCTGCTACATTTGGTATTAATACCTCATCCTCCAGGTTACACTATTTACAAGATACTTGTTCTATTATTTTTGACAATGCCATGAACATAAATTGCTCAGCAGTCTGCTCCAATTAAATTTGGAAAAGCATAATGTTTGAGGCAAAGCATCAAAGTTTTTTTCTTATTCAATGAGGGTTCTTCTTACCTCTTTCCCTCTGTTGGTTGTGTTGGCTATAGATAAGCCTGTTTCTCATAATTAAGATGAACTATTATTTTTGAGAATTCCCTTTGACTTGAAATTCTCCACACTCTGTTTTATATAAAGTCAGTTCCTTATGGGAGAGTCCTGGAACTCTTTTTTGTTATTTGACTGTCTCTCCCCCTCAGAAAAAATTTTGAGTGACTACTCTGGGCACTGAGCAAGTCAGTAGTGTCTAGTCCTTTCAGGTTACCTCTCCCTGCATAAAACCTTTTACCTGAGAGGTGGATCAAGGGCATAATGATTCAAAGTACTATTATGATTCAAAGTACTATTATCCTCATGTGTCTGGGAAAGAGCCCCTATCCTATGGATAGGTGTTATGTGGAGGAAATGAGTACCTGACGTCTTGTCCAAAAACACAGGGGATTTAACTTTTTCAATTTGGAATTGAAGGAGATGATAAATGCTACCATTTTGCCCCATCTGGTGGTATATAGTAACACTTGATAGGAAGCTGGACCTATCTTAGCCATACCTGCTGAGATGGAGGTTACATCAAGCTGAGCTCGAGAGATGGGAGGGAGTAGGTCACAAATCAAATGCCACAGATTCTCATTGTTTATATAAAATTATAGTTGACTTTTTAAATAAATATTTATTCATTTGTTGTTTGCCCTTAGGACCACTTTAAAAGTTGCATTTTATCATTTTCACAAGATTTTCTTGCTTCATTGTGGAGTGGACCCACAGAGCTTCACACTCATACCAGATGAAGAATAATTCTTTACTTTTTACCTTATGTGTTTTTCTCTTCCAGTATCCTATCCAGAATACCACATTATATTTAAATGCCATGTTTCCTTAGGCTCCTCTAGGCTGTGACACTGTCCGAATTTCCTTGTTATTGGTGACCTTGATAGTTTTTAAGGAGTCAGATATATTGTAGGATGCCCCCTTATTGCAATTTGGCTGATGCTTTTCTCATGATTAGATTAGGATTATGGACTTTGCAGAGGAAGAAAACAGAGGTAAAGTGCCATTTTCATCACATCATATCACATCTTGCAGGACATAGAATTCTGAGTTGGTAGATATTTTATTTCAAAGCTTTAAAATTTCATTCCATTCTCTTCTTTTTTACTGGTCTCTGACAAGAGGCACAATGTAATTCCTAACCTTATACTTCTGTCACTTTTTAAGCATTTCACTTTATCTTTGGTTACCTGCAAATTGAATATGATATCTATAGCTCTACATTTTTTAGTATTTATATTTTTGGTGTTCTTTGAGCTTACTGAATATATGATTTTTTTGTTTAATTATTTTATTTCAAGTGTATTTTTATTTTTTTAAATTTTTATTGGAGTATAGTTGCTTTACAATGCTGTGTTAGTTTCTACTGTACAAGAAAGTGAATCAGCAATAGGTGTACATATATTCACTCATTTTTGGATTGGCTTCCCATTAGGTCACCACAGAGCATTGAGTAGAGTTCCCTGTGTTATACAGTAGGTTCTCATTAGTTATCTATTTTACACATAGTATCAATAGTGTATATATGTCAATCCCAATCTCCCAATTCATCCCACCCCCTCCCATGCCCTGTCCACTCATGCATTCTCTACATCTGCATCTATATCCCTGTCTGCAAATAGGTTCATCTGCACTATTTTTCTAGATTCCACATATATGTGTTAATATACGATATCTGTTTTTCTCTTTCTAACTTACTTCACTCTGTATGACAGAGTCGAGGTCCATCCACGTCTCTACAAATGACTCAATTTCATTCTATTTTATGGCTGAGAAATATCCCATTGTATACATGTACCACATCTTCGTTATTCATTCATCTGTCAATGGACACTTTGGTTGCTTCCATGTCCTGGCTATTGTAAATAGTGCTGCAATAAACATTGGTGTGCATGTGTCTTTTTGAATTATGGTTTTCTCAGGATATATGCCCAGTAGTGGGATTACTGGGTCATATGGTAGTTCTATTTTTAGTTTTTTAAGGGATCTCCATATTGTTCTCTCTAGTGTCTGTATCTATTTACATTCCCACTAGCAGTGCAAGAGGACTCCTTTTTTCCACACCCTCTCTAGCATTTATTGTTTGTAGATTTTTTTGGTGATGGCCATTCTGACTGGTGTGAGGTAATACCTCACTGGAGTTTTGATTTACATTTCTCTAATAATTAGCAATGTTGAGCATGTTTCATGTGCTTTTTGTCCATCTGTATGTCTTTGGAGAAATGTCTATTTAGATCTTCTGCCCATTTTTTGATTGTTTTTTTACTGAGCTGCATGAGCTGATTATATATTTTGGAGATTAATCCTTTGTCAGTTGCTTCATTTACAAATATATTCTCCCATTCTGAGGGTTGTCTTTAAGTCTTGTTTATGGTTTCCTTTGCTGTGCAAAAGCTTTTAAGTTTAATTAGGTCCCATTTGTTTATTTTCGTTTTTATTCTCATTACTCTAGGAGGTGAGTCAAAAAAGGTCTTCCTGAAATTTATGTCAAAGAGTGTTCTGCCTATGTTTTCCTCTAAGAGTTTTATAGTGTATGGTCTATGGCCTTGCATTATGTCTTTAATCCATTTTGAGTTTACCTTTATGTGTGGTGTTAGGGAGTGTTCTAATTTCATTCTTTTACATGTAGCTGTCCAGTTTTCCCAGCATCACTTATTGAAGAGACTGTCTTTTCTCCATTGTATATCGC
>NC_041234.1:67043776-67103188 GCF_002837175.3 Physeter macrocephalus | reverse complement strand
AGAAAGAAAGAAAGAAAGAAGATAAAAAAGTAAAATAAAATAAAGTTATTAGAATAAAATAAAGTTTTTAAAATAAAAAAATAATTATTAAGAAGAAAAATTAAAAAGTAAAAAAAATCAAAAAACAAAATGGTTCAGTCAGAACCCTCGGACAAATGGTGAAAATAATGCTATACAGACAAAATCTCACACAGCAGCACACACATACACACTCACAAAAATAGAAAAAGAGAAAATAATAATATATCTTCCTCCCAAAATCCACCTCTCAACTTGGGATGATTCGCTGTCTGTTCAGGTATTCCACAGATGCAGGGCACTTCAAGTTGATTGTGGAGATTTAATCTGCTGCTTCTGAAGCTGCTGGGAGAGACCTCCCCCTCTCCACTTTGTTTCAACAGCTCCTGGGGTTCAGCTTTTGACTTGGTCCTGCCTCTGTGCATAGGTCGCCCAAGGGCATCTGCTCTTCACTCAGGCAAGATGGTGTTAAAGGAGCAGCTGATTCGTGGGCTCTGGCTCAGGCCAGGGGGAGGGAGGGGTATGGATGCGGGGCAAGCCTGCGGTGGCAGAGGCCGGCGTGACGTTGCACCAGCCTGTGGCGCGCTGTGCGTTCTCCCGGGGAAGTTGTTCCTGCATCCCAGGACCCTGGCAGTGGTGGGCTGCACAGGCTCATGGGAGGGGAGGTGTGGAGAGTGACCTGAGCTTGCACACTGTCTTCTTGGTGGTGGCAGCAGCAGCCTTAGTGTGTCTTGCCCTTCTCTGGTGTCCCTGCTGATAGCCACGGCTTGCACCCATTTCTGGAACTCCTTTACGCAGTTCGATTAATCCCCTCTCCTCTTGCACCAGGAAACAAAGAGGCAAGATAAAGTCTCTTGTCTCTTCGGCAGCTCTGCGCCCATCTCTGGAGCTCCTTTAAGCGGCGTGATTAATTCCCTCTCCTTGAGCCCCAGGAAGCAAACAGGGAAGAAAAGGTCTCTTGCCTCTTCGGCAGCTCCAGACTTCTCCCGGACTCCCTCCCGGCTAGCCGTGCTGCACTAACCCCTTCAGGCTGTGTTCACGCAGCCAACCCCAGTCCTCTGCTGGCTTCCGAACTAAGCCCGAGCCTCAGCTCCCATCTCCCGCCCGTCCCGGTGGGTGAGCAGACAAGCCTCTGGGGCTGGTGAGTGCCAGTAGGCACCGATCCTCTGTGTGGGAATCTCTCTGCTTTGCCCTCCGCACCCTCTTACTGTGCTCTCTTCCGTGGCTCTGAAGCTTCCCCCTCTGCCACCTGCAGTCTCCGCCCATGAAGGGGCTTCTAGTGTGTGGGAACCTTTCTTCCTTCACAGCTCCCTCCCACTGGTGCAGGTCCTGTCCCTATTCTTTTGTCTCTGTTTATCCTTTTTTCTTTTGCCCTACTCAGGTACGTGGGGAGTTTCTTGCCTTTTGGAAGGTCTGAGGTCTTCTGCCAGCATTCAGTGGGTGTTCTATAGGGGTGGTTCCACGTGTAGATGTATTTCTGATGTATCTGTGGGGAGGAAGGTGATCTCCGCATCTTACTCTTCCACCATCTTCTCTCAGGAATCTATTAACAGCTTTTTTTGAAATGTAGTCACACACTATACAATTCACTCATTTAAATTGTCATGTTCAATGTCTTTTAGTATTTTCAGAGTTGTGATTTCATCACCACAATCAACTTTAGGACATTTAATTACCACAAAATAAGCTCCTCATACCTTAGCTATCATCCCTCAATTCCCCATCCTCCCTAATCCTAACCAACCACTGATCTACTTTCTGTCTCCATAGGTTTGTCTTTTATAGGTGTTTCATATAAATTTTATCATATAATATGTCATCTTTTGTGACTGGCTTCTTTCATTTAGCATAATGTTTTAAGATTCATCTGTTGTAGTATGTACCAATACTTGATATATTTTTACTGCTGTATAATATTCCATTGCATTGATATACCACATTTTATTTGTACAGTTATCAGAACATCGAGTTATTTATAATTTTGGGCTATTATTAATACTGCTGTGAATATTTGACTATAAGTTTTATATGGTATTATGGTTAGTTTTATGTGCCAACCTGTCTAGGCTATTCAATCAAACACTAATCTAGGTATTTCTGTGAACATATTTTGCAGATGTTTTTAATTCGTACAAGCAGTTGAGCATAAGTAGAGGACATCTCTCTATATAATGTGTGTAGGCCTCATTCAACGAGTTGAAATGCCTTAAAAACAACCCTGAGATTTTTCTGAAGAATAAATTCTAATATTCTTATACATGTTCATATATATATATATATATATATACATACATACACACACATATATTCTTTTCAGAATCTACCTGCAGTACCTCTTTTTGCTTCTAGAACTATAACTACACTCAAGTGCCACTAGATCCTAAAGAGTGAGCTTTAAAATGTGGCTCACAAGGAGGTACATTGCACTTCAAAATAACTTCCTGATTTTTCCCATTTATACAGAGAGAAATCTGAGGAAAGTAAGTGGAAATGAATATTAGTGGTATGAGATGATGGTGAAAGGAATATAAAATTAGAGCAGGCTGAATTTTTGACACAGGCCCACTAAACAGTGATTCAAGATTTAGTGTTGCTTGACTTAGAAACGGAGCTAATTGCTTGGTTGTTTAGTTGACTAAAACATAAGACCAAGAGTTGGTCTGCCTTAAATAAAGTTGAAATGCCAGAACTACCTAGATATATTCTAGAGGAAGGACTCCAAAGGCATGGAAATTGAAAAGTTAAAGTAGATTTATTACGTAAGACTGGCTCACTCAAACAAGATCCAGAGGACAAACCTTCACCATGACTGTAAAAGATAAATGTGTGTGTGTAGCCTCAGAATTCTCAAACAACTCTATGGTCACTCTTCTCTATAAGTCAGGAATTACAGTGGTAACTGTTGTAATTGAATTCAGAAGCCTAAATGAAATGGGAGTAATTGGATCCCAGGGTGACAAGGGCCAGTGACAGTATTTACGTGCCAAAGGCAAAGTGGACATAATTACCATAATGGACAATAGAGTCAAAGTAGTAATCAGGATAGTACAACTCACAGAGAACTATGGCATTCGCCAGTTGGCAATGGTGTCCCTAGAAGTGAAATGCAGGAGGAGTCTACTAAATTTTTACTTTATCTGTTTAAGTGGAAGTTTTCTAGGTTAAGTGAACAGAAGTCTAACTTTTATCACCAAAACAAAGAGTCATGGTGCCTCAACTATTTCCCAGACTTGATCTGATTTACAGACTGAAAACCCCTCAAATGGAGGAGAGGCAAGGTCCCTTTGAGGAAGGACCCCATTGCATTGCCAAAAATTTATACTGTTAATATTTCTCCCAGCCTTCCCCAAATAACTTTACATGGCCTTTTACTAGGGTAACTGTGCTTTGGGGAGAAAGAAATAACTATACTTTTCAGTGATTACTGTACACTGGCTCTGAACTGACACTAATTCCCTGAGACCCAAACATCATCGTGCTCCATCAGTCAGAGTGGAGGCTTACAGAGGTCAGATGATCCATGAACTTTTACCTCACATCCATTTCACAGTGGGTACAGTGGCTGCCCAAACCCATTCTGTGCCTATTTCCCCTGTCCTAGAATGCATGATTGGAATAAACATACTCAGTAACTGGCAGAATCACCACAGTTGTTTCCTGACCTGTGAAGTGAGAATTATGGAAGGAAAGGGCAGGTAGAAGCCACTAGAACTGCCTCTATCTTGGAAAATAGTGAGCCAAAAGCAACATTCTAATCCTGGAGTGACTGCAGAGATTAACACCATTATCAAGGGCTTGAAATATGTAGTGGTGTTAATTCCCATCATATCTCTATTCAACTTACCCATTTCTCCTGTGAGAAAGCAAATGAATTTTGAAGAATGACAGTAGACTATAGTAAAATTAACCAGATTGTGGCTCCAATTCCAGCAGCTGTTACAGATGTTGTTTAATTGCTTGAGCAAATTAACACATGCCCTGCTGACTGGTAAGCAATTATTTATTTGGCAAATGATTTTATTCTAAATTTCTCTTAATAAGGATCAATAGAATCAGTTTTTTTGTTTTCAGTCTGGCAAGGCAACTTTCACTCTCCTGCCTCAGGGGTATATGAAACTCTCCAACACTATGTCATAATTTAGTGAGCAGGTACCTTGATCGACATTCCTTTCCACATCACATCACACTGATCCATTACATTGATGACATTTGGCTGATTGGACCTAGTAGCAAAAAGTAACAACTATTTTAGATTATCATAAAATACTTGAGTGTCAGATGATGGGAAATACATCCTACAAAAATTCAGGGGCTTTATACCTCAGTGAAATTTTTAGGGGTTTACTGGTGTGGGGATTGTGAGATATCGCTTCTAAGGTAGAGGATAAGTTGCTTCATCTGAACCTTCATCCTAAAACCAAAAAAAAAAAAAAAAAAAGAGGAAAAATGAGCCTCTAGTGAGCCTCTTTGGATTTGAAGACAACATATATCTCATTAGGGATTCTATAATCCCTATTGATCTATATTCATTTAT
Organism: Physeter macrocephalus; assembly: GCF_002837175.3. Taxonomy (NCBI): domain Eukaryota; kingdom Metazoa; phylum Chordata; class Mammalia; order Artiodactyla; family Physeteridae; genus Physeter; species Physeter macrocephalus. The sequence goes on along the minus strand of NC_041234.1, from coordinate 67,098,636 downwards.
GCTGAATTTTGTTTTCCTAGTTCAAATCTAATTTTGAGTCCCTGCAATGAATTTTTCACTATGGTTGCTGTAATTTTTAACTCCTGAATTTCCATTTGGTTTATTTAAAAAAAAATAATTTATACTTCTTCATTGATAGTCTCTATTTGGGGAGACATTCTTTTCATATCTTACTGAACCTCTTTAATATCATATCCTTTAATTCTTTGAACATATTATAATGGCTTCTTTGAAATTGTTCTCTGTTAAATTTGAATACTGGTTATACTCACAGGCAGTTTCTGTTGTCTGATTTTTCCCGTGTATGGGTTACATAATCATGTTTCTTTAAAGTCTCAACTTTTATGGTACAAAACTAGAAATTTTAAGAAATATCAATATATTAGAGAAATTCTGGAAATTGATTCCTCTCTCAACTTTCTGGGTCTTGTCACTTGTTATTTATTTGCATTGTGACTTGGTTAGGCTATTTTAGTGAAGTCTATTTCTAGCCACAATATGATGCCTTCAGTGTTACTGTACAGAGAGTACAGCCTTATTCATGTACACAGTTTCCCAGGGATGACTGTGGTTTTACTGGGATCCTCTTTGACTGTCTCATTCACTCATCACTCTGTTAAGCTCTCTGCTACATTTGGTATTAATACCTCATCCTCCAGGTTACACTATTTACAAGATACTTGTTCTATTATTTTTGACAATGCCATGAACATAAATTGCTCAGCAGTCTGCTCCAATTAAATTTGGAAAAGCATAATGTTTGAGGCAAAGCATCAAAGTTTTTTTCTTATTCAATGAGGGTTCTTCTTACCTCTTTCCCTCTGTTGGTTGTGTTGGCTATAGATAAGCCTGTTTCTCATAATTAAGATGAACTATTATTTTTGAGAATTCCCTTTGACTTGAAATTCTCCACACTCTGTTTTATATAAAGTCAGTTCCTTATGGGAGAGTCCTGGAACTCTTTTTTGTTATTTGACTGTCTCTCCCCCTCAGAAAAAATTTTGAGTGACTACTCTGGGCACTGAGCAAGTCAGTAGTGTCTAGTCCTTTCAGGTTACCTCTCCCTGCATAAAACCTTTTACCTGAGAGGTGGATCAAGGGCATAATGATTCAAAGTACTATTATGATTCAAAGTACTATTATCCTCATGTGTCTGGGAAAGAGCCCCTATCCTATGGATAGGTGTTATGTGGAGGAAATGAGTACCTGACGTCTTGTCCAAAAACACAGGGGATTTAACTTTTTCAATTTGGAATTGAAGGAGATGATAAATGCTACCATTTTGCCCCATCTGGTGGTATATAGTAACACTTGATAGGAAGCTGGACCTATCTTAGCCATACCTGCTGAGATGGAGGTTACATCAAGCTGAGCTCGAGAGATGGGAGGGAGTAGGTCACAAATCAAATGCCACAGATTCTCATTGTTTATATAAAATTATAGTTGACTTTTTAAATAAATATTTATTCATTTGTTGTTTGCCCTTAGGACCACTTTAAAAGTTGCATTTTATCATTTTCACAAGATTTTCTTGCTTCATTGTGGAGTGGACCCACAGAGCTTCACACTCATACCAGATGAAGAATAATTCTTTACTTTTTACCTTATGTGTTTTTCTCTTCCAGTATCCTATCCAGAATACCACATTATATTTAAATGCCATGTTTCCTTAGGCTCCTCTAGGCTGTGACACTGTCCGAATTTCCTTGTTATTGGTGACCTTGATAGTTTTTAAGGAGTCAGATATATTGTAGGATGCCCCCTTATTGCAATTTGGCTGATGCTTTTCTCATGATTAGATTAGGATTATGGACTTTGCAGAGGAAGAAAACAGAGGTAAAGTGCCATTTTCATCACATCATATCACATCTTGCAGGACATAGAATTCTGAGTTGGTAGATATTTTATTTCAAAGCTTTAAAATTTCATTCCATTCTCTTCTTTTTTACTGGTCTCTGACAAGAGGCACAATGTAATTCCTAACCTTATACTTCTGTCACTTTTTAAGCATTTCACTTTATCTTTGGTTACCTGCAAATTGAATATGATATCTATAGCTCTACATTTTTTAGTATTTATATTTTTGGTGTTCTTTGAGCTTACTGAATATATGATTTTTTTGTTTAATTATTTTATTTCAAGTGTATTTTTATTTTTTTAAATTTTTATTGGAGTATAGTTGCTTTACAATGCTGTGTTAGTTTCTACTGTACAAGAAAGTGAATCAGCAATAGGTGTACATATATTCACTCATTTTTGGATTGGCTTCCCATTAGGTCACCACAGAGCATTGAGTAGAGTTCCCTGTGTTATACAGTAGGTTCTCATTAGTTATCTATTTTACACATAGTATCAATAGTGTATATATGTCAATCCCAATCTCCCAATTCATCCCACCCCCTCCCATGCCCTGTCCACTCATGCATTCTCTACATCTGCATCTATATCCCTGTCTGCAAATAGGTTCATCTGCACTATTTTTCTAGATTCCACATATATGTGTTAATATACGATATCTGTTTTTCTCTTTCTAACTTACTTCACTCTGTATGACAGAGTCGAGGTCCATCCACGTCTCTACAAATGACTCAATTTCATTCTATTTTATGGCTGAGAAATATCCCATTGTATACATGTACCACATCTTCGTTATTCATTCATCTGTCAATGGACACTTTGGTTGCTTCCATGTCCTGGCTATTGTAAATAGTGCTGCAATAAACATTGGTGTGCATGTGTCTTTTTGAATTATGGTTTTCTCAGGATATATGCCCAGTAGTGGGATTACTGGGTCATATGGTAGTTCTATTTTTAGTTTTTTAAGGGATCTCCATATTGTTCTCTCTAGTGTCTGTATCTATTTACATTCCCACTAGCAGTGCAAGAGGACTCCTTTTTTCCACACCCTCTCTAGCATTTATTGTTTGTAGATTTTTTTGGTGATGGCCATTCTGACTGGTGTGAGGTAATACCTCACTGGAGTTTTGATTTACATTTCTCTAATAATTAGCAATGTTGAGCATGTTTCATGTGCTTTTTGTCCATCTGTATGTCTTTGGAGAAATGTCTATTTAGATCTTCTGCCCATTTTTTGATTGTTTTTTTACTGAGCTGCATGAGCTGATTATATATTTTGGAGATTAATCCTTTGTCAGTTGCTTCATTTACAAATATATTCTCCCATTCTGAGGGTTGTCTTTAAGTCTTGTTTATGGTTTCCTTTGCTGTGCAAAAGCTTTTAAGTTTAATTAGGTCCCATTTGTTTATTTTCGTTTTTATTCTCATTACTCTAGGAGGTGAGTCAAAAAAGGTCTTCCTGAAATTTATGTCAAAGAGTGTTCTGCCTATGTTTTCCTCTAAGAGTTTTATAGTGTATGGTCTATGGCCTTGCATTATGTCTTTAATCCATTTTGAGTTTACCTTTATGTGTGGTGTTAGGGAGTGTTCTAATTTCATTCTTTTACATGTAGCTGTCCAGTTTTCCCAGCAACAATTATTGAAGTGGCTGTCTTTGTGCCATTGTGTATTCTGGTCTCATTTGTCATAGATTAGGTGACCATAGGTGCATGGGTTTATTTCTGGGCTATCTATCCTGTTCCATTGAATTAGATTTCTGTTTTTGTGCTAGTACCATGTTGTCTTGATTACTGTAGCCCTGCCCAATAGTCTGAAGTCAGGGAGCCTGATTCCTCCAGCTTCGTTTTTTTTCCTCAAATTGCTTTTGGTATTCGAGGTCTTTTGTATTTCAATACAAATTATAAGATTTGTTTGTTCTAGTTCTCTGAAAAATGCCATTGGTACTATGATAGGGATTAAATTCAGTCTGTAGATTGCTTTGTGTAGTATAGTCATTTTGACAATATTGATTCATCCAATCCAAGATCATGGTATATCTCTCCATCTGTTTGTGTCATCTTTGATTTTTTTATCAGTATCTTCTAGTTTTCTGCATGCATGTCTTTTGCCTCCTTAGGTAGGTTTATTCCTAGGTCTATTATTATTTTGTTACAATGGTAAATGGGATTGTTTCCTTAATTTCTCTTTCTGTTTATTCGTTGTTAGTGTATAGAAATGCAAAACTTCTGTGTATTAATTTTGCATCCTGCAACTTTACCAAATTCATTGATGAGCTCTAGTAATTTTATGGTGGCATCTTTAGGATTTTTATGTGTAGTATCATGTCATCTTCAAACAGTGACAGTTATACTTCATCTTTTCCAATTTGGATTCCTTTTATTTCTTTTTCTTCTCTGATAGCTGTGGTTAGGACTTCCAAAACTCTGTTGAATAATAGTGGCAAGAATAGACACACTTGTCTTTTTAATGATTTTAGAGGAAATGCTTTCAGTTTTTCACCATAGAGAATAATGTTTGCTGTGGGTTTGTCATATATGGCCTTTATTATGTTGAAGTAGGTTCCCTCTGTGCCCAGTTTCTGGAGAGTTTTATCATAAATGGATGTTGAATTTTGTCAAAAGCTTTTTAGGCATCTATTGAGATGATCATATAATTTTTATTCTTCAGTTAGTTAATATGGTGTATCACATTGAGTGATTTGCATATATTGAAGAATCCTTGCATCCCTGAGATAAATTCCACTTGATCATGGTATATGATCTTTTTAATGCGTTGTTGGATTCAGTTTGCTAGTATTTTGTTGAGGATTTTTGTGCCTATGCTCATCAGTGAAATTGGCCTGTAATTTTGTTATTTTGTTATACATTTGTCTACTTTTGGTGTCAGGGTGATGACAGCTTTGTAGAATGAGTTTTGTTGTGCTCCTCCCTCTGCAATGTTTTGGAAGAGTTTGAGAAGGCTAGGTGTTAGCTGTTCTGTCAGTGTTTGATAGAATTCACCAGTGAAGCCATTTGGTCATGGACTTTTGTTTGTCACATTTTTTTTTTTTTTTTTTGGGGTACGGGGCCCTCTCACTTTTGGGGCCTCTCCCATTGCAGAGCACAGGCTCTGGATGCACAGGTTTAGTGGCCATGGCTCACAGGCCTAGCCGCTCCATGGCATGTGGGATCTTCCCAGACCAGGGCATGAATTCATGTCCCCTGCATCGTCAGGCAGACTCTCAACCACTGTGCCACCAGGGAAGCCCTGCTAGAATATTTTTAATCACAGTTTCAATTTCATTACTTGTGATTGCTCTGTTTGTATTTTCCATTTCTTCCTGGTTCAGTCTTGTAAGTTTGCACCTTTCTAAGAATTTGTCAATTTCTTCCAGGTTGTCCATTTTATTGGCATATAGTTGCTTGTAGTAGTCTCTTATGCTCCTTTGTATTTCTGCAGTGTCACTTGTAACTTCTCCTTTTTCATTTCTAATTTTATTGATTTGAGTCCTCTCCCTTTTTTTCTTGATGGCTAAATCTTTATCAATTTTGTTTATCTTCTCAAAGAAATAACTTTTACTGTGATTGATGTTTGCTTTTTTTTCATTTCTATTTAATTGATTTCGGCTCTGATCTCAATGATTTATTTCCTTTTACTAACATTTTTTTTCTACTTTCTCTAGTTGTTTAGGTGTAAGGTTAGCTTGTTTATTTGAGATTTTTCTTGTTTATTGAGGTAGGATTTTATTGGTGTAAACTTTCCTGTTAGAACTGCTTTTGCTGTATCCCATAGGTTTTGGGTCACCGTGTTTCACTGTAATATTTTTTGAGGTATTTTTTAATTTTCTCTCTGTTTTCTTCAGTTATCTCTTGGTTATTTAGTAGCATATTGTTTAGGCTCCATATGTTTTTGATTTTTTCAGTTTTATTTTTTCCTGTAATTGATTTCTAATCTCATAGCTATGTGGTCAGAAAAGATGCTTGATACAATTTCACTTTTTTCTTAAATTTCTTGTGGCTTGATTTGTGACCCAAGATGTGATCTATCTTAGAGGATGCTCTATGTGCACTTCAGAACAAAGTGTATTCTTCTGCTTTTGGATGCAATGTCCTATAAATATCAGCTAAGTCTATCTGGTCTAATGTGTCACTTAAGGCTTGTGTTTCCTTTTTAATATTCTTTCTGGATGATCTTTCCATTGGTGTCAGTAGAGTGTTAAAGTCCCCACTATTATTGTGTTACTGTCCATTTCCACTTATATGACTGTTAACATTTGCCTTATGTATTCTGGTGGTCCTATGTTGGGTGCATAAATATTTACAATTCTTTATTTCCTCTTGGATTGATCCTTTGAACATTATGTTGTATCTTTCCTTGTCTCTTGTGAAAGTTTTTACTTTAAAGTTTATTTTGTCATATGATATTGCTATCACAGCTTTCTTTGATTTCGATTTGCATTGAATATCTTTTTCCAACCCTCCCTTTCAGTCTGTATGTGTCCCTAGGTCTGAAGTGGGTCTCCTGTAGCCAACATATATATGTGTCTTGTTTTTGTATCCATTCATCCAGTCTATGTCCTTTGGTTGGAGCATTTAATCCACTTACATTCAAGGTAATTATCAATTTGTATGTTCCTATTACCATTTTCTTAATTATTTGGGGTTTGTTTTTGTAGGTCTTTTCCTTCTCTAGTGTTTCCTGCCTAGAGAAGTTCTTTTAGCATTTGTTTCAAAGCTGGTCTTGTGGTGCTGAATTATCTTAGCTTTTGCTTAATTGTAAAGCTTTTGATTTTCCTATCAAATCTGAATGAGAACCTTGATGGGTAGAGCAATCTCAGTTGTATTTTTCCCTTTCATCACTTTAAATATATCCTGCTACTCCCTTCTGGCCTGTAGAGTTTCTGGTGAAAGATCAGCTGATAAATTTATGGGGATTCCTTTGTATGCTATTTGTTGATTTTCCATTGCTGCTTTTAATATTTCTTCTTTGTATTTAATATTTAATAGTTTGATTAGTATGTGTCTTGGCATGTTTGTCCTTGGGTTTATCCTCTTAGGACTTTCTGTGCTTCCTGGAATTGATTAACTATTTCCTTTCCTGTGTTAAAGAAGTTTTCAACTATAATCTCTTCCATTATTTTCTCAGACCCTTTCTCTTTCTTTTCTTCTTCTGGGACCCCTATAATTCAAATGTTGGTGTGTTTAAAGTTGTTCCAGATGTCTCTGTGACTCTCCTCAATTATTTTCATTCTTTATTCTTATTCTGCTCTGTGACATTTATTTCCATCTTTCTGTCTTCCAGCTCACTTATCCATTCTTCCTCCTCAGTTATTCTGCTATTGATTCTTTCGAGTGTAGTTTTAATTTTAGTTATTGTGTTGTTAATCACTGTTTGTGTGTTCTTTACTTCTGTATGTCTTTGTTAAACATTTCTCGTATTTTCTTCATACTGTTTCCAAGATTTTGGATCATGTTTACTTTCATTACTCTGAATTTTTTTCAGGTAGATTGCCTGAGAAAGAATTTATTTATTTAGTCTTCATTTATCTGGTTTTGTAGGTTTTTATGTTGCTCCTCATTTATTTGGTCTTGTGGGACTTTACATAGCTCCTTCATCTGTAACATATTTCTCTGTCTTCTCATTTTGTCTAACTTACTGTGTTTGAGGTCTCCTTTCTTCAGGCTACAAGGTCATAGTCTCTCTTGCTTCTGGTGTCTGTCCTCAGTGGGTGAAGTTGGACCTGTGGCTTGTGTAGGATTCCTGGTGGGAAGGACTGTTGCCTGCATTCTGGTGGGTGGAGTTGGATTTTTTTCCCTCTGATGGGCAGGGCTGCATAAGGTGGTGTGTCTTGGGATGTCTGTGGACCTAGTACGACTTGGGCAGCCTGTCTGCTGATGGGTGGGTTTGTGTTCCTGTCTTGCTTGTTTTTTAGCATGGTGCATTTAGCTCTGGAGCCTGCAGGCAGTTGGGTGGTGTCGGGTCTTGAAGTTGAGATGGAGACCTCTGAGAGAACACTCACCAATTAATATTCCCTGGAGTCAGGAATTCTCTGGCATTCAAATATCCTGCACTTGGCACTCTCACCTCATAAGCTCAGGTCCAATCTCCAGCCTGGGAAACAGGACCCCAGAAGCCACATGGTTTGACAAAAATGGAAAAAAAAGGAAAGAAAAGAAAAAAAGGCAGGAATAAAACAAACATACATAAATAACCCAAGACAAATAACAAAGGCAAAAACAAGCAAACAGCAACAGCAACAATTATAAACAAACAAAGAGACAAATAAAACCCCAGTCAAATGGTAAAAGCAAAATCAAACAAAAACTAAAAAAAACAACAAAAAAACAAAGAAACACACATACAAAATAGGAAACAAAAATAAAAACATAGAAAACAAAAAACAAGAGAACAGCCAGAGAAACAAAAGAATCCCAAACAATATCAGACAATTAAAAACAAAACTAAAAAAAACAAAAAAGAAGAAAAAGAAAAAAAAAGCAGAATGCAAAATGAAGGGAAAATCAAAGAAAATACTACAAACAAAAATGATAAAAAAGAGAATATAATGAAAAATATAAGAAGAAATAGAAAAAAGAAAAAAAAGATAAAATACAAAATAGAACAAAGGAAAAAACACAGAACAACAGAATGGTAATGTAGAAATAGAAATATTTTAAAAACTTTAAATATATTAAAAATTATTTTAAAAACTAAAAAATAAAAACAAATAATAGTAAAAAAAAACAGAACAAAACAAGACATTAAAAAATAGTAATAATTATATTTTCCTGGGGTCTCAGCTGTCAGTGTCCTCACCCCTGCCATGAGTCACAGCCAACTTCTGCTTCCCCAAGAGGCCCTCCAAAACCTCTAGGTAGGTCTCTGGTCCCTCTGTGGGCACTGTGTAGGCAGCTCAGACTCTGACTTGGCCCTACTCCCATGTGTACAAATCCTCAAATTCCCCAGCTGCTAGAGCTAGACTGATTTCAGTTTGGGCAACACTTATTGTCTATTCACATATTCCGTAGATGCAGGGTTTACCAAGGCAATCAAAGGGGTTTAATCTGTGGTTTGTGCAGCTGCACGGAAATATTTTTGTTCCTCTTCTTTAGTCACCCCACCCCTGGGGCTCAGCTGTGGTTTTAGTCCCAACTCTGTTTATGGCCACCCACAGGAGTCTGCTCCTGAGGCTGCCCTGGGGAACTCTGGTCTGCCCCCATGAGGATAGTGTGTGGAGGTGGCAAAATTACCTGGGTCACAGGGTCCCCAGTGACAACAGGTGTGTGGGAAACCTGGCTGTCACAGGCATGAGAAATCCGGCCCTAGGGGAAGACTTTCCTAGTGCTTGGTGGCCAGCATGAGAAGTTCAACCCTCATGGCGAGTTTTTCTAGTGTCTGGTGGGACAGAGGGCTGGCATGTAGGGAGAGAGAGGCTGCAATGCTGGCTCCATCCCCTGCATATTACTCAACAGTGGTGCCTTGCTTCTGTGGCAGTCTGGCTTTCCTCCACAAGTATTCCCAGTTTTGGATTTCCTCCCTCCTGTCCCCTCAGGCTGTCTCCTCACAGACAAGAGCAGTCCTCCTTCCAGGTTTGCTCTAAAATCCCCATATCCCATCTCTCAGCCCCTGTGTGCACTAGCACACACACGTCCCAGTCTGGGATGTTCAGGGCTGTGGCACAGACTTTCTGTGTAGGTCTCACTCTGTCTTGTCTTACACAGACTGTCAATTTCACCCTCTGACAACAGCCTCAGATGCTTCCCTTCTGTCCCAGTCGATTTCCCCATCAGTGAGGGGTCTTCCACAGATGCGGGAACTTCTCCTCTGCTTCAGCTTCCCACCAGGGGACAGATCCTGTCTCTCTTCCTCTCCTCTCTTTTTCCCTTCTTTCTTTCATCCTACCCAGTTAGGTGGGGATCTTTCTTGTCCTTTCAGATGCCCAAAGTCTTCTGCTAGTGTTCAGCTGGTGTTCTGTGAGAATTCTTCTATCTGTATATGTATTCTTGATGCATTTGTGGAGAGAGATGAACACATCCTCCTACTCCTCCACCATCTGGGTTTCCCCTGAATCTATGATTTAGTGTCTGCCTGTTATTTTGGAAAATTTTCAGCCATTATTACTTCAAATATTTTTTTCTATTCTGTTCTCTCTTCTCCTTCTGTTATTCCATTTATGAGTGTGTTACATGTTTTGAAATTGCCAAATGATTTTGGTATGTTAAATTCTGGTTCTTCATATTGTTTTCTCTTTGCTTTTCAGGTTGAGAAATTTCTACTGACATATCTTCACACCCACTTGTTCTTCCCTCAGCATTATCAATGGACTGATGAGCCCACCTAAGGCATAATTCATTTTGTTTTTATTAAACATTTTGTTTTGATCCTTTCTTAGGGATTCCATTCTCTGCTTAAATTTCCCATCTGTCCTAGCACATCATTTACATTTTAATTACAGCTCTTAATATATTAATCATAGTGGTTTTAAATTCCCTATCTGAAAATTCCATAATCTGTGTTATATCTGAGTCTGGTTTTCATGTTTGCTTTTTCTGTTTGCTTATACCTGTTAGTATAATTTGTAATTTTTTAAAAGCTGGACAGAATTTATTGGGTAACAGAAACTTACTTAAATATACTTTTAATGTAATGTTTTATGTTAATCTGGCTAGGAGTTATGCTGTGTTTAATATTTCCTGTAAATGAAGGTGTCAGAGGCTTCAATTTCCTCTAATGTCCTTGTTGTTCTCTCTTGTTGTTTTTGCATTTCCCTAGAAACTCCTTCTTAAATATTGTCAGTGTATTGCAATTCTTTCACCTGTAATTAATTGTTATTATATGGGAACATTGTTTACATTGCAGTAAGGTATGGGGGAGAGGAAGTATTCTATAATCTTATGATTACATTTCAATCTTTTAGTGAGGTTATGTCTTTAGGCTGTGATTTGACAGTAAGGTAAGAGGGGCCTGTAGTTGAATAATTGACCAGTTACCCAGTTGAATAGTTATTCAAACAATTTGGAAGAGGCACTGATGAAGTCTTTTTCTTTTTAGAATAAACTTTTTTTATAGATAATATTCTGGACATATTTCAGAATGATTATATTTCTCCTCCCAGAACCAGAAACACAAATAGAGTTTTCTTGGCTCTTCACCATAAGAATCTGCTGATGTTACTGGCAGTAAAAACCATGAAAGTGTGTGGATGATCCCAATACTGAATACCCAGGATTTTCTCACTTTCATATTTTTCCACATTCCATCTCCAGTAGCTTATAAAAATTGCAATTTAAGTATTCCTAAAAGTTTTAGCTACTTCTACTCCAGGTAAGCTGATGTCAGCTGTGATACCTTGTACTCTCCCATCTCTCCAGATTTCAGGATGACAGTCTTCTATGTGAACTCAGTTATTTGTGAAGTCATTGACTTCCAGGTTGTTTGACTTTTTCTTGTTGAAGAGAGAATAGTGACAATATCCAAGATCTTTATAAGTTAGAGCTAAAGAGGGAATTCTGCACTGATTTTTTTTGGTCACTGTAATATACTAAATAATAGCTCAGTTACCTGAAAGAATTAAGAGAGACTCCACAGTAGCTAAATTTAAATATCAAAATAATCTTATTTCAATTTAAATATATTATTTTAAATGATTATCTGCAGACTGCTACCACTTCATTGTTGTGCTTCAACAGCATAATTAATTTTAATTAAGGAAATATATATATTTAATGATATTAAGAATCATGAGAATTAAAGCCAGTTCTATTTTAATGACATGTAAATTCCATTGAGGTTCAGAATATAGACTCTTTCATAAATTAATTTTATTTAGTACTGAGGAAAACATGGTTCTTATGTCAAATGAAAATGACACTTCAAGGGTAATAAAGGTGTGATTTAATAAATATTTGTATAGGTCATTATTTTGAGAAAAGAGGCATAATTTGGAAACACTGGTTACATCTTTAACTAATATACCTCAAACAGGAATCTATGCTTTATATACTCTATAGAAATCTATCTAAGGTATATTTAATTCCTGAAAAAAATATTCACTGTCAAATATTACCATGTTGTACTTACTATGTACATGTAGTACACATGATGTTGAGTATAACATGATTAAATAACACTGCTTCTGAGCTTTTCTTACTGTGGCTAGAGGTGGACTTCAATGTTATTGAAAAGGATTATGATGTTTCCCTGTTTATTCAATAATAATCTGTTTTCTGTCCAGAAAACAGGCATAAAGTACTTCTTTTCATTAAAAGTGAGGTAAATTTCCCTCTCATTGTCCTTTCTCAAGAGAAAACACTTCTCACTGACCAAAAAACTAATAGAGAGACTAGAGATACTTAAAAAAGTATAAAATTAGATTCTCACCTCATCTCTAACACCAAAACTTTACGCTTTTAAACATTAAGCATAAGAACATATGAAAAGCTATTAGAACACTGCCTGCCACATAAGTAAATATGAGTTATTATCTGTGATAGTAGCACTGTTCAGTTCAACAACTTTTCAGAATATTTAGCCAATATGTATAAAAATTAAAATTCCTCTTTCAGGCAGCCATTTCATATCTAGGAATGTATACTAGATAAATAACATAAATACAATTTATATTTGTGATGTACACAAACACAGACATACCTCTCCAAGAGTTTTTCCTGCTCTGTTGGTGCATATTAAAATCCTTAAAGTGACCTAAATCACTATTAGCAACATATCATTAAATACTTTGGTAGGCAGGATTCTAGTATTCCACCCCAAAATATTCCCACTTCCTGATACATATACCCTATATAATTCCCTCTCTTTGAGTGTCACTGAAACATGTGAATACAATGGGATATTACTCCCCTTATTAGGTTAATAATCAGTTGACTAAGAGTTAAGCAAAATAAAGATTATCCTGAGAAGGCATCACCTAATCAGTTGAATCCTTAAAAGGGACTGAGCTTTTCCTGAAAGAATTGATTTGAAGCATAAGAGTGATACTCTTACCTGTACCACAATGTTCATTGCAGCACTATTTACAATAGCCAGGACATGGAAGCAACCTAAGTGTCCATCAACAGATGAATGGATAAAGAGGCTGTGACACATATATACAATGGAATATTACTCAGCCATAAAAAGAAATGAAATTGAGTTATTTGTAGTGAGGTGGACGGACCTAGAGTCTGTTATACAGAGTGAAGTAAGTCAGAAAGAGAAAAACAAATACCGTATGCTAACACATATATAGGGAATCTAAAAAAAAAATGGTTCTGAAGAACCTAGGGGCAGGATAGGAATAAAGACACAGATGTAGAGAATGGACTTGTGGACCCTGAGAAGGGGAAGGGTAAGCTGGGACGAAGTGAGAGAGTAGCATTCGCATAGATACACTACAAATGTAAAATAGATAGCTAGTGGGAAGCAACCGCATCACACAGGGAGATCAGCTCGGTGCTTTGTGATCACCTAGAGGGGTGGGAGAGGGTGGCTGGGAGGGAGACACAAGAGAGAGGGGATATGGGGATATATGTATACATATAGCTGATTCACTTTGTTATACAGCAGAAACTAACAAAACATTGTAAAGAAATTATACTCCAATAAAGATGTTAAAAAATAAAAGAGTGATACTCTTGCTTGACTTGAAGGAACAAATGGCCAGGATGTAGAGAAGCTGATATGGCAAGGAATGGCTAGATGCTGAAAATAGCCTTTTGCTGATAACCAATAAGAAAGTAGGAATTACAGTCTTACAACCAGAGAATTAAATTCATCTAACAATCAGTGACGAGAACATCAGTGAAAAAGTTGGAGTAAAAACCTCAAAAATTGCTCTCCTCCTTAAAAGTAATTAGAAAACTGGCAATTCTTTCTAGAACCACATGTTTCAGAATGCTGAGAATTACCCCCCAAATTGCACTAATCCTGAGACTATGTATTCAATATAAATTGGCCAAATTTTCTTAGAACAGTGATCTTTGTAGTGTTTTAACTTTCCTTGTCCATACCCCTTGTTCTCCAACATCGTAGTTACATTGAAAATTAACTACCCATATTTACAATGAAGACCCATATCCTAACAGAAACCAAAATTAGCAAAATAGTGCTGAAGTTCCTGCAAAGCCCCTTTCATAAAGAACTGTCAGTGTCTGGTCTGTCTGGGAGTTTTCTGGAAGACCTGATATGGAATGTGACATACATTTGACCTAATTCAGAGATTATCCAGCACAAGAAACCTTTTCTCTGGGAGTATTTGTTCAAAAACAATTGCAGGCAATTGTTTAAGTTCATGGCTACCTGAGGTGGCAGATCAATAATGAGGCAAATACACAAATCAAAAACTTAACGTTAAAAGTTGCAGCATGAGGTATCCATAGGGACTTTGAAATGTTCTGACATATTTCTGCAATCTAGAAGACCAAGCATATGCATAACACTATGCACATGCCCAAGGCTGTATGCATATTTAGAAAAAACCTGAGAAGGCTCTATGCTCTCAAGTCTGTCAAAAGTTTAGGTTCTGCACATGGAGGAAGTAAAGTATAAGGCCAGAATCTCATTTGCCCCTCTGAGTGTTGAAAGCATGTCCTAATATGCACACAGAGACTCTCAGCAAAAACTGGGGGATTTATTAGTTTCTGGTGGCTAAGAAAATCTCTACCCAATTTTTAGGTGATCACTAACCTATCTCAGCATATAGGTGAATGATGACACACGACAGAGAATAGTCTTCATAGAATTAGTTGTGGATAACTAAACAAAAACCAACAACTATAACAAACATCAACAATAACAAATCCTGGGGAGAATAATAACCTGATATCAAGCGTTACCACATTATATTATTTAAAATGCCTATTTTAAACAAAAATAAGAAAGGGTCAAAAAGGAAATGAAAACACAATAATAAGAAAGTTGGAGTGGCTATCAGACAAAATACACTTTAAGACAAAAATTATTGCTAAAGGAAAACAATAATATTTTATAATTTTTCAATCCATGAAGATGTAACAATTATAAAAAGATAAACATCCAATAATAGAGTCCCAATGTATATAAAGCAAATGTAATAGAATTGAAATAATTGAAGGGCAAAAAGGTTAATTGAACAATAATAATTGGAGACTTCAATAATAGATAGAACAAATAGACAAAAGATACAAAGAAAATAGAGGACTTGAAAAACACATGAAACCAATAGACCAGATATTTATACAATATTCCTTCCAAAACAACAGAATATATTGTATTCAAGTGTGTACGAAACATTTTGCAGGATAGACCATATGGTAAGCCATAAAACAAGTTGGAATAAATGTAAAATGATTAAAATCATACAAAATATATTCTGCAATGAAAAATGGAATCAAAATAGACATTTTTAAAATACAGAAGAAAATTTGTAAATTCACAAATATGTAGAAAATAAATAACATACTAATAAACAAACAATGGATCGAAAAAGAAAACAAAATGAAACTGGGAAATATTTTTAGATTAATGGAAATAAAAATAAAATGTGTCCAAACTTATGTGAAGCAGTGAGAAAAGTGCTAGAAAGAACTACATATATATATACACTTCTATATAAAAAGGAAGAAAGATCTCAAAACAATAACCTAAACTACCACCTTAAGAAATTAGGAAAAGAAGAGTAAACTAAACTCAAAGCAAGCAGAAGGAAGAAAATAATAAATATTATAGCAGAAAAAATGAAATACAGAATTAAAAATTAATAGAGAAAAAGTTGTTAAACCAAGTTAGCTCTTTTAAAAAATGAAAAATAAAAACCAACTGATAAAACCTTAGCTACAATAACCAAGAAAAACAGAGAGAAGACAAATTATTAAAGTCAAGAAGGAAAATAAGACATTCATACAGCCCTTACAAAAATAAAAATATATATTATAACAAATGCATATTATTATAAGTAAACAATTGTATATAAACAAATTTGATAACTTACATGAAATAAACAAATTCTTAGAAAAATACAAACACAAACTACCAAAAGTTACTCCAAAAGAAAGAAAATCTGAATCTACCTAAAACAAGAGATTGAATTAGTAATCAAAACTCTTCCTACAGGGCTTCCCTGGTGGCGCAGTGGTTGAGAGTCCGCCTGCCGATGCAGGGGACACAGGTTTGTGCCCCAGTCTGGGAAGATCCCACATGCCGCAGAGCAGCTAGACCCGTGAGCCATGGACGCTGAGCCTGAACGTCCAGAGCCTGTGCTCTGCAGCGGGGGAGAGGCCACAACAGTGAGAGGCCCTTGTACCACAAAAAGAACAAAAAACACTTCCTACAAAGAAAGGAGCCCAGGACCAAATGGCTTCACTGGTGCATTCCACCAATCATTTAAGAATTTACAAGAATTCTTCAGAAAATTTTCCAAAAAGTAGAACAGTGATCACTTCCCAAACCATTCTATGAGGCCAGTATTAACTTCTCTGATATCAAACTGAAAAAACATCACAAATCCCTTAGGAATGCTGACATAAAAATATTCAGAAATATACAAGCCAACCAATTCCAGCAGCCTACAATCTAGGGTGATTTATCCCAGGGTTATCCCAGATGGGTTTACTGTAAGAAAATCAGTCAAAATAATTCAACATGTTAATAGAATAAAAAGAAGGAAATCCACATGATTATCTCAGTAAACACAGAAAAAAGCTTTTGATCAATTCCAACACACTGTCATGATAAAAAAAAAAAAACTCAAGAAACTAGGAATAGAAGGTAACTTCCTTAACTTAATAGAGTGTATCTATGAAAAATTTACAGTTAACATACTTAATGATGAAAGACTAAACCTTTCCAACCCTTAAGATCAATAAGAAGACAAAGATATCCACTCTCATCATTTTTACTGAAAGCCCTAGGTGAATCAATTAGGCAAGAAAATGAAATAAAATGCATCTAGATTAAAAGCAAAGAAGTGAAACTATATCTTTGGAGATGGCATGATCTTGTATGTGTAAAATCCTAAGGAATCCACTACTAGAGCTAATAAACAAGTTCAAAAAGTGTGAAGGAATCAATACTCTAGCAATTAACAATCAAATATGAAATTGTGAAGCAATTTAATTTACAACAGCTCCAAAAAGAATAAAGTACATAATAACAAAATTTTAAAATTAGCAGAAGATCTCTAAAATGTATACACTGAAAACTGTAAAACATCAATGAAAGAAATTAAAGGTTAAATAAACAGAAATATATCTCTGTGTTAATGGATTGGAATACTTAATATTGTTCAGATGGCAATACTTTGCAAGGCAATTTACAGATTCAATGCAAAGCTTATCAAAATTCCAACAGCATTTTTGTAGAAATCGACAAGCTAATGCTAAAATCAATATGGAAATTCAGGAAACCAGAATTGTCAAAACAATCCTGCATAAGAAACAAATTTGGAGGTCCCACATTTCCCAATATCAAATTTTCCTACAAAGATACAGTAATCAAGGCAGTTTGGTATTGGCAAAGGAAGGGACATAAATGGGCATAAATGGAGTAAAATTGAGATTCTAGAAATAAATCCAGAATTCTGCAGGCAATTGATTTTTGACAAGAATGGCAAGATAATTCAATGTATAAAGAATAACATTTTCAACAAGTGCTCTTGAACTCCTTCCTTACAACATAGAAAGAATTCCTCCAGAATTAATCAAAGAGTTACATATAAGTGATAAAACTATAAAACTTGTAAATGAAAGCGTAGGTGTAAATTTTCATGACTTTGGTTTCTGCAAAACATTCTTAGATATGACAACCAAAGTACAAGTGATAAAAGAATAGATAACCTGGACTTCATTGAAACTGAAGCCTTTTGTGACCCAAAGAATGTTACTGATAAAGTGAAAAACTAGTCACAGAATGTGAGAAAATACTTGCAAATCGTACATCTGACAAGTAAAATATCCAGAATATGTAAATTTTAACAATAAAAAGCCAAATAATTTAATTTAAATGGACAAATAATTTAAATAAATATTCTCCCAAAGAAGACATAAAAATGTCCAATTAGCACAGGGAATATGCTCAACATTGTTAATCATTGGAGAAATTCAAATGAAAACCATAATGAGATTGTACTTCACACCCAGTGGGATGAACATAATAATAATAATTTTTAAATGTCAATAACAAATATTGGCAAGGATGTGGAAAAATTAGCACTCTCATAACATTGTTGGTGGAAGGAAAAAATAATGAAGCCACTGTAGAATACAATTTGTCAATTCTTTAAGAAAGTTACCATAGACTAGTTGACATAGAAACTCCACTAATAGGTATATACCAAAAAGAATTGCAAGCATATGTCTACACCAAAACTTGTACATAAATGTTCATAGCAACATTATTACAGTAGCCAAAAAGTAAAAAAAAAAAAAAAAAATAGTTTAATGGATAGACATAAGGTGACATAAATATACAATGGAATATTATTAAACCATAAAAAGGACTGAAGTACTGATATATGGTACAACATGGATGAACTTTGCAACATTATGCTAAGAGAAATAATGAAACATAAAAGACCACATACAGCATAATTTGATTAATAAGAAATGTCCAGACAAGGCAAATCTATATATAAAATATGTAAATTAGTGGAGGCCAAGGGCTGGGGTCAGGGGAAGATGGGGAGTGACTATAAATAGTTATGTAGCTTCTTGTGGAGGGCGATGAAAATGTCCTGGATTTAGATAGTGATGATTATCTTACAAATCTTATGAATGTACTAAAAATCATGATATTCTATACTTTAATGAATTCAATGGTATGTGTATTTTATGTTAAATAAATAGCTACAAAAGATCTTTGAAGATAATTGAGAACATTTAGGTTTGGTTAACTATTAGACAATAATAGAGAATAATTGCTAATTTTCTTAAGGTGAAAATATTATGGCTATAAAAATATGTCATTATTTTTTGGTGATGTGTTCTGAATTTTTAGGCATAAAGTTTGTGATATTTTCAACTTACTTTTGTAAGGTTTAGCCAAAAATATTTTTTGCATGTATATATATAAAATGCTGTTAACAAAATATTAATTGTTCAATCTAGGTGGTGGATACCAGAAGGTTCAATGTATTTCCTTTTACTTTATTTTGAAAAAGTTATAAAATAATTTGGGGTAAAAAAAGATTAAAATTCTCACTACTATCACCATAATTTCTTGTTTAATTTTTCTCATAATTATGGAGAGACATTCAAATATTATATATCTCTTGATTTGATATGAAATGAACTATACTACTCATCTATGATGTATTCTATACAAAACTGTATACCTTAAAATTATCAAGTCTTTGGAGTAAAATTCCAGCTTAAGAGATTGAGTACCATTATAAAGAACACCATTAGGAAGCAATAAGAAAAACCTAAAAAATGATGTTCTGCAGGATAGCTGGCCTGGTCATTACAATATATCTGTGTCCAGAGAAAGGTGGTGTTTTAGATTAAAAGAGATTTAAGAGATATAACCAGATGCAGCCTTTGTTTCTAGAGTAAACACTGGTTTAGGCAAACAAATTATAAAGGACATTTCTTAGATAATTGGAATGATTTGAAAGTAGACTGAATAATAGATGAGACATAATTTTATTGCTTTGGAAAGGTAGAGATTGTTAAGGAAAAAAACATATTGCAAAGTCATATATAAATGTGATCATATTTTAATGGAAGTACATACATACATAAAATGATTTTATATATAGATACAGATGATACAGATATATATATATACATACATGTATTTATATATATATAGAGAGAGAGAGGGGGAGAGAGAGAGAGACAGAGCCACTAAAATGTTATCATCTGTTTTCTGGGTTGTGGGAAAATGTTCTTTTAGTTTTTTCATTAAAAACATTATTTTGGCTGTATTTAAATTTTTCTACACTTTTTATACAGCAATTACAATTTTAAAAAGTAATGTCTTAATAAGTGTCAACCTGAAAAAAACAAACAAACAAACAAACAGCAACAACAACTCTGAGCTTGGAAGATTTCAAATGTCAGATCAGATCATTGTTTCAGCTTGCATCTTGATTTCAATTTCAGCTTTTTGAGGCTGAGGAGAGAAGCTGGTCGATCTTTGCTTGGACTTCTGACCTACAGAAAATTTGAAATAATAAATTTTTTTAAGCTGCTAAGCTTGTGACATTTTCTTATTCAATAATAGAAAACAAATATAAATGTATTTTGATATAAACATACAATGGAATAGTAAGCAACAGAATGAGGTAAATATGTATGTAAGTGATAAAAAAAAGATCTAAGATCAAATATTGTGTGAAAAAGATGAGACATGAAACATTTGTAGAATGCTTTCATTTAAGTAAAAAATAAATGGATATATATGTATACTTTGGGCTATAATTTATAGAAATCTTAATTACAATTAAATAATAAGGTCATTTATTATAACACATAACAAGATATCCAGAGGTCGTGTGGACTTCAATTTAGTTGAATCAATAGCTCAGTATTGCCATTAACTACCATTATTATATCCATGTTGTACAAAAGGAAACTAAAATTCAGAAAAGTTATATAATTTGTCCAAAGTTACACAGCTGGTAAGCAACCTGCTATTCACAACCAGGAAGTCAAGGTCCAGAGTCCATTCACTTCACCACTTTCTTTTTTTAAATCTTTTTTAACATCTTTATTGGAGTATAATTGCTTCACAATGTTGTGTTAGTTTCTGCTGTATAACAAAGTGAATCAGCTATATGTATACATATATCCCCATATCCCCTCCCTCTTGCTTCTCCCTCTCACCCTCCCTATCCCATCCCTCTAGGTAGTCACTAAGTACCAAGCAGATCTCCCTGTGCTATTCAGCTGCTTCCCACTAGCTATCTCTTTTACATATGGTAGTGTATGGCATGTAGTCCATGCCACTCTCTCTCTTTGTCCCAGCTTACACTTCCCCCTCCCTGTGTCCTCAAGTCCATTCTCTAAGTCTGCATCTTTATTCCTGTCCGGCATCTAGGTTCTTCAGAAACTTTTTTTTTTAGATTCCATGTATATCTATCTATCTATCTATCTATCTATCTATCTATCTATATATATGTATTAGCATATGGTATTTGTTTCCCTCTTTCAGACTTACTTCACTCTTTTTTTAACATCTTTATTGGAGTATAATTGCTTCACAATGTTGTGTTAGTTTCTGCTGTATAACAAAGTGAATCAGCTATATGTATACATATATCCCCATATCCCCTCCCTCTTGCTTCTCCCTCTCACCCTCCCTATCCCATCCCTCTAGGTAGTCACTAAGTACCAAGCAGATCTCCCTGTGCTATTCAGCTGCTTCCCACTAGCTATCTCTTTTACATATGGTAGTGTATGGCATGTAGTCCATGCCACTCTCTCTCTTTGTCCCAGCTTACACTTCCCCCTCCCTGTGTCCTCAAGTCCATTCTCTAAGTCTGCATCTTTATTCCTGTCCGGCATCTAGGTTCTTCAGAAACTTTTTTTTTTAGATTCCATGTATATCTATCTATCTATCTATCTATCTATCTATCTATCTATATATATGTATTAGCATATGGTATTTGTTTCCCTCTTTCAGACTTACTTCACTCTATATGACAGACTCTCAGTCCATCCACCTCACTATAAATAACTCAATTTCATTTCTTTTTATGGCTGAGTAATATTCCATTGTATATATGTGCCACATCTTCTTTATCTATTCATCTGATGATGGACACTTAGGTTGCTTCCATCTCCTGGCTATTGTAAATAGAGGTGCAATGAATATTGTGGTACCTGACTCTTTTTGAAATTTGGTTTACTCAGGGTATATGCTCAGTCGTGGGATTGCTGGGTGGAATGGTAGTTCCATTTTTAGATTTTTGGATTGGGTTGTTTGTATTTTTGTTATTGAGCTGCATGAGCTGCTTGCAAATTTGGAGATTAATCCTTTGTCATTGCTTCATTTGCAAATATTTTCTCCAATTCTGAGGGTTGTCTTTTCATTTTGTTTATGGTTTCCTTTGCTGTGCAAAAGCTTTTAAGTTTCATTAGGTGCCATTTGTTTATTTTTGTTTGTATTTCCATTTTTCTGGGAGGTGGGTCAAAAAGGATCTTGCTGTGATTTATATCATAGACTGTTCTGTCTATGTTTTCCCCTAAGAGTTTTATAGTGTCTGGTCTTACATTTAGGTTTTTAATTCATTTTAAGTTTATTTTTGTGTATGGTGTTAGGGAGTGTTCTAATTTCATTCTTTTACATGTAGCTGTCCAGTTTTCCCATCACCACTTATTGAAGAGGCTGTCTTTTCTCCATTGTATATTCTTGCCTCCTTTGTCAAAAATAAGGTGACCATCTGTGCGTGTGTTTTTCTCTGGACTTTCTATCCTGTTTCATTGAACTATATTTCTGTTTCTGTGCCAGTATCATACTCTCTTGATTACTGTAGCTTTGTAGTATAATCTGAAGTCAGGGAGCCTGATTCCTCCAGCTCCGTTTTTCTTTCTCAAGATTGCTTTGGGTATTTGGGGTCTTTTATGTTTCAATACCTACTAGAGCTAATCAATGAATTTGGTAAAGTAGCAGGATACAAAATTAATGCACAGAAATCTCTTGCATTCCTATACACTAATGATGAAAAATCTGAAAGAGAAATTAAGGAAACAATCCCATTTACCATTGCCACAAAAAGAATAAAATAACTAGGAATAAACCTACCTATGGAGACAAAAGACCTGTATACAGAAAATTATAAGACACTGATGAAAGAAATTGGAGATGATACAAATAGATGGAGAGATATTACATGTTCTTGGATTGGAAGAACCAACATTGTGAAAATGATTATACTACCCAAAGCAATCAACAGATACAATGCAATCCCTTTCAAACTACCAATGGCATTTTCTACAGAACTAGAACTCTTCACCACTTTCTTAAGACCAGCTCACAAATAGTCATAAAATGCCTGGCAGCACTGAGTGTGGCATCATGCTTCTTTCTTCAAATCTAGTAAGAGCAAAAGTGTTTCCTCTTACAAGAGATTAAAAGTGTATTCCTGCAGTCTGATTGGGCCAAATGAGATCAAGTTCCCATTCCTGGATCTGTAATAGGGATCAGGGGAATGCCATATTCCATGTCTTGATTATTATAAGGCACACCTGGAGACAGAGGTGAAGTCAGCTCTCTCTGATTTCATAGGAAGAAGCCAGAAGTAATGAATGTATGTGTGTGCAATCAATAGCATAAAAATATGTGCATGTGTCTATAAATGAACAATTTCTAGAGGAGTAAACAGGAAGCTATAGAGGGTTATTTCTTCGAAATAATGGAATTATATGGGTTTGTGGAGAAATTAAATTTTCATTATATAATACCATTTTTGTTCCTTGAATTTTTATTGTAGATATCAATTATTTTCATAACTTAAAAATATTATAGAATAACACTTAAGGTATAACCCCATTTCTTTTAAAACATTTGAATGCTTATATGATCATATAAGTTTGCATATGCAAAACACATCCTTTGCCAGGGTACATGTCATGTTTTACAAACAGCTACCTAAAAGCTCTGACATACTGTTACGAAGAAAGACTGCATAATATGTTAAAACACAGTTTCTTTCAGTACTAGTTGCTTTTTAATCCAATCCTTTGTTGAGTGTGCGTGTTGAGGGAGGGGGAGTTTATCATTTTCATTGTGCATTCAGCAGCATCTCTCTCCTCTCCCGCTAGATACTAGTAGCACTTTCATCATTTTGTGACAACACGAAAGGCTCTAGATATTGCCAAAAGACTCTTGGGACAAATCTCAAATCTCTCCAGTTAAGAACACATCTATATAGATAAAAATAAATAATATATAGATTATAACAAATGTGTTTAGTTTAAATAACTGAGATAATTTTAACAAGAGTGGGTGAATTCAGCAGATTATATTATGCTTTTTCACCACATACATCTTTAGATATCTACCATAATCTTATAGTCCAACCTCATGTTTTAATTTTGCCTTCACTGTGACTGTTTATACCTTGCTCATGCCTTTAAATATTCCCATTAAAGAAATCCACTTACAAAAAACATTGTTGACTAAATATTGTGTTTGCCAAATGATAATTATAGAACTTTTAACTACATAATTTTAAAGAATCTCATGATTCTCAAAATAGCAATTTGAGTCTAATTGCAAACTCCCTTTCTATAAAACAGAATGACATTAATTTAAGAGAGAAATAATCCCAAGACTTTGTTGTAATCATTTTTATAGACATCAGTTTTAGGTACATATCATTAATTGTCCAACTAGAGAAAAATAACAAAATAAATTGTTAAAAATAAAATATATGATAAACATAATGGTAAAGGTGAAAATGTTTTCTCACACCTTATTTAATCAAGACTCTCTCCCAGTTTTTAGTTTTTATTTGTTCTTTACTTAGCATTCGCCTTAGAATCCTTAGGCCACTTCCCTGTTGATTTACAAAATTTTCAGCAGAGTGACAAAGGAAAAACGCAATTGTGGTATAAAAAGGTCAGAGCATTTAACAAATGTTCTTTAGCATTTTAACAAAGGTTAAGCCCAGCAAGGTGCTGAAACTTGAGAATAAATGGAATTTGATATTTTTGTAAGATTTTACTTGAGCATAGGAAAGAATTTTAAGCAAGATAAGATGTAATAACAAAATAGTTAACATTTATGGAACTATTAATATACTCTAGGCAATGTTCTAAATACCTTCATTAGATTTTGTAAATTAATCTTCACAATAATCTGGAGAAACAAATACTATTATTATTCCCATTTTACAAATGAGCTGTAAAGAGAAGTTATATAAATTGATGTCACATGATTAATAAATTACAGATCCAAGTTTAAATTCCAGAGTTCATACTTCTAAAAGCTATGCTTTATTGATAAGAGTAATTTAAATTTGTAATTGGAGATGGCAGAGGAAGGGGAAATATTTTCCAGTGCAGTTTGATTAAAATAATTTAATTGGGTATGATGTGCATTGTATTGATATTTTGAATTGACAAATTGCTTTTAAAACTAGTTTATAGTTGATATTCCAAAATGTTATTCTATCATAAATGTTATTCCATCATAAATATTTTGGTATGGATTAAAATAATATAAAGTAATCTAAATTGCTAACAATTTAATCATCTTCTCGTCCTTGACTTCAACCACAGTTATTTCTTTAGACAAAATAAAAGTGAATATTTCCTACATATATTATTAATACTTTATATTTATATGTAAATAAATGTAGTAATTTGACAATTATATTTCCATCAGTTAGTTCATTTATATGTCATATTAACTCAATAAGACAGAAAGTAAAGGTCATTATCATGCCCATTTTACCAACATATTAGTACTAAATCAGAGGGGATTAATGATTGCTCAGGATCCATTGCATGCTGGTAGATGCAGCACTAGAATTCATGCCTCCTAATCTTACTACTGTCTTCTTAAAACACATTGCTTCCCAATACACACTCATTTACACATGTATAATATAGCTAGGGGTGGCACAGTATTCCTGCCAGTTTTGCCATGAATCAGTCTGGCAATCTTAAGTGTGTTGGTCAAAAGGAGAAACTGGGGCTTCCCTCGTGGTGCAGTGGTTGCGCGTCCGCTTGCCAATGCAGGGGAACTGGGTTCGCGCCCCATTCTGGGAGGATCCCACGTGCCACGGAGCGGCTGGGCCCGTGAGCCATGGCCGCTGGGCCTGCGCTTCCGGAGCCTGTGCTCCGCCATGGGAGAGGCCACAACAGAGGAAGGCCCGCATACCACCAAAAAAAAGAAAAAAAAAAAAGGAGAAACTGAATTGACCTTTTATTCATGGGAAACACTGATTTTGTATTGAGATATTCCCAGAAGGCTAGTGACACATGTGCCTAACAGAAGCAAACATAAATCCTCTTTGGAAAAATATATAACCATTCTGAAACTCAAAACAATTCTACAGTTTTGAAATATGATAATATCAAGACAATCTAAAATAATCAGGTGTTTAGCAACATGAACAAAAGCAAAAAGAATAGAGACTATTCAAACAGATCCCTAAAGGGGGGTCTATATATTGGATTCATAAGATACCACTTAAAGATAAATATGTTTACAATTTTCAAGGAGTGAAATAAATTAAAAATTACTCTCTCAAAGAGAGTAGGGGTGGAAATTGACTGGGAAGAATCAAGAAGGACCTATCTGGTGTCATTGAAATATCTGTATTTTAATAGATTTCTGCATGGACCAGAACTCATAAGTAGTGTACTTAAAATTTGTGTATTTTATTGCATATGGTACTGTCCTCAAATGAAAATAAATAAATAATATTTATTGAACTCTATGTAATTATAAGTGTGCTGAAATATTCGGAGATAAGTGTAGTGATGTCTTTAAAATGAATCACAAATAAAGTAGATTGATGAATGGCTATAGAGATGGATAGAAGGACAGTTACATGACTAGCAATTTTAGTAAAATATTAATTGAGAATATAGGTAGTGCATTAAGGTTGTTCATGATAAAACTCTTTCAGCTTTCTGTACGTTTGAAAATTTTTATAAGAAAATGTTGGGGAAATAAAAATATAAAATTCTATCAATATAATTCATCACATTAAAAATTCATCAGTTTTATCTAATAGATGCAAAGAAAAATTTTGATAAAATTCACATGAATTCATGTTAAAAACACTTAGCAAAAAAAAATCAAAGGAAACTATTAATTTGGTGTAAAATATCTACAACTAATATTTTAACAAACTATTTGCATATTAATAAAATGTTTAAAGTTTTCCCATAAAGGGCATGAATAAGACAAGGATGCCTGAAATCACCAATTTTATTACCCATTTTACTTGGAAGTGTTGCCAGTACAGATATATATATATATATATATATATATATATACACACACACACATATATCTAATTTAATATATAATAATAAAATTATTTATTAAATATATATTATTAAATATATAATATATAACATGTTAAAATTGAGAAAAAAACAGATACTGTTTTCAAATGATGTTGCTTTGTACATAAAGAGTACAAAAGGTAAATTATTAGAATCAATTGTTAAATTATTAATTATCCTTGAATTATTCCTTAATATTATCTAGAAGATAATAGAGCATAATATTTAAATAACCTTGGGGTAGGTATGAATTTTTTAAACAGTACGTAAAATTAACTAATCATAAAAGACAAGGTTTATATAGTGTCCTTAAATAAAAATAAGAAGATATTCATTAAGCGAATGAAGAGATGTCAAAGAGTGGGAGAAGATATTTGTAATACAAATAATTGAAAAGATGGTTTATAAATACTTATAATTCAAAAACGAAAAAGACAAACAGCCCAAAAGTAAAAAGATAAGTACCTAGAATAGATATTTTCAAAAGAAGCTATCTGCATTGCTCAGGGTTCTCCAGAGGAACAGAACCACAGAACTTATAGGATGTATGTATATATTGTATATATATTCTCTCTCTCTCCCTCTCTATCTATCATCTATATGAGAGAGGGGGAAAGAGAAAAAGAAAGTGATTTATTTTAAGGGATTTGCTCACACAATTGTAGAGTTGTAGAGGCTGACTAATCCAAGTTCTGCCAGGTGAGCTGGCAAGCTGAAGACCCAAGCAAGAGTTGATGCTGCAGCTTAAGTCCAAACACAGTCTAGTGACAGAATTATCTCATTCTGGGGTTAAGTCAATCTTTTTCTATTAAAGCCATCAGCTGATTGGATGAGGCTCATCCACATTATAGAGGGTAATCTGTGTTACTCAAAGTCTACTGATTTAAATGTTAATCTCATCTAAAAGATATCATCACACAAACATCTAGAATAATGTTTGAACAAATATCTGGGTACCATGAATTATTCAATTTGACACATAAATTAACCATTGCACTATCCAAGTGGCCAATGAACATATGCATCCTGCTACTAATAGGGAAAAAGCTAATTTAAATGACAATGAGAAACTAACACACACACCACAATGAGTAAAATTTGGGGAAGATGTGGAATTGTGAATACATACAATTTGCGGAAAAAGGTATTATCTACTGAAGGTAAAATTGTATATTCCCCATGAGGTAGAAATTCCACTTCTAGGTATATACCCAACGGAAATGTGTGTACCAAGAGGAACATACAGAAGTGTTCAAAATATTGTTATCCTTAATACATCCAAACTGGAAATGACCCAAAAGCCCATCATCAAGAAAAGGGATAAACCAATTGTGGTATATTTCTACAATGAAGTGTTACAGAACAACTAAAATGATTGAATAATAGTTAATGCAATAACATGTTTGAATCTTAACAATGTAACTTTAAGCAAAAGAATCTAGTCACAAAAAATGTATTCTGCATCATTGAATTCAGTTATATAAATTTCAAGCAACAGGAAAACTAAAATTACACTATTATGTTTAGAAGTACATGCTTAGAAAAACAAGGAAGTGATTCATATACAAGTGAGCATAGTTATTATATTTGAGAGAATGGAGGGAGTACTAATGAGGGGGCAGGATTTAGGGGAGATTCTGTGGAGATGACAATACTTTTTGGTTTTTGACCTGGTTGTATTCTACACAGGTGTCTTTAATTGGTAATGAAATCAAATGTATCTCATCCATTATTTTTACTTATTTCTTACCTTTCCTCTTCCATTACCTTCTCCAGCTAAATGCTCCAATAATTGAGCTATAATTTATATGCACTGCTCTATTTTTAGGCACTCTTCAGGATATTCAGATGTCTTCAGTTTCTGAGAAAGTAAGTTATAGTTATAATTGTCCAGGCCAGCTGTAGTTGTTAAAATGTTTCTCATTGAAAAACATGCTTTTAGCACATTGTAATTCAGCCTCATTTTCTTTCTCAATGCACAGACTCATATCCATCCCTATAGTAACTTATTAAATGAACTTTGGCTCCTGATCCCCCTCCCCCCTTCATGCTGTAATAGATTATCAGAACATGACACCAGTCCAAGTAGCCCAACAGTCCTCTCCTGGAAAGTAAACAGAGCTATATATACCAAGCACTGTACATTCATGAATACTCCAAAACACTCAAAAAAAGGATATTAAGAATTCATCCTCATAGTTTAATTTCCTTAGTTCATTTTTCCTTTAGATTCTCATTTCTCTTTACTGAGTCTTCACCATATGTATGCTTTCCTTTTATCTATATTTTCTATTATCAACAAGATGTTAGAACTGATAGTTCTGTGAACTTTCTTTCCACAATTTTAAAAAAAGTTTTTGAATTTAGAATGTGCAACACAAACTTCCATTTCTTTGTTAGATGAGGTTGTATTCTTCTCATATTCCATCTGTGAGTTGAAAAAAGTATTCCTTATCTTCCTCTTTCAGAGGGATCAAAAGTGTATTATCTTTGAAAAATTATGGTAATAATTCAGAGAATCAGAAAGTATATAGGGAAGCTAAAGTTTATACTATGTTTGCAAATGAAATAAGAATCCACAGCAGTATTGACATAGTGGGAGAAAGGCATCAGGCTATGAGTGAAAAAATAATAAATATTTTATAATATACAAGCTCAAAATATCCAAAAATACCATGCCTAAATTGTAGTTAGTTTTGTAAAGCTTTTGGTTAGTTAAATAATGGGTAATGATACCTATAACTTTTGAAATTTTGTGAGGATTATTGGAATAACATATAGAAAATACCTAGCACAGTGCTTAGCATTTAGTAGTGGCTTAATAAATATTTGCCTCTCTTCCATAAAAACTGTTAATTTGGACAAATTATATTGATTGAGGCCAAAGAACCTCTCTTGGTTCAAAAGCGGGAATCCACATTTGAAAATTATAGTGATTTTCAGTTATCTTTTCATGTTATGTAAGATAGTAAAACATTAAGGATGGATGTTTATGTGGAAGGCAAGAAAATGACTGTAAGTGAATATTTCCAGATTCCAAATAAATTTTTGAGGCTTAGGAAGGAGAAATCAGAATTCCTGGGAATTCTTGGGAATTCTTAAAATCATGAGTTATGTATTATTTGTCAGTTTGATACTATGTATCTCAGAGTGTTCCTCCTTGGGTTTTTCCTAACTGGGACTCTCTGCATATTCTGGACTTGGGTGACTGTTTCCTTTCCCATGTTAAGGAAGTTTTCAGCTATTTATATTATCTCTTCAAATATTTTCTCAGGTCACTTCTCTCTCTCTTCTTTTTCTGGGACCCCTATGATGCAAATGTTGGTATGTTTAATGTTGTCCCAGAGGTCTCTTAGGCTGTCTTCATTTCTTTTCATTCTTTTTCTTTATTCTGTTCTGCAACAGTGATTTCCACTATTCTGGCTTCCAGCTCACTTATCTGTTCTTCTGCCTCAGTTATTCTGTTATTGATTCCTTCTAGTGTATTTTTCATTTCAGTTATTGTGCTGTTCATCTCTGTTTGTTTGTTTTTAGTTCTTCTAGGTCTTTGTTAAACATTTCTTGAATCTTCTCAATCCTTGCCTCCATTCTTTGCCAAGATCCTGGATCATCTTCACTATCATTATTCTGAATTCTTTTTGTAGAAGGTTGCCTATCTCCACTTCATTTAGTTGTTTTCCTGGGGTTTTATCTTGTTCCTTCATCTGGGACATAATCTTCTGCCTTTTCATTTTGTCTAACTTTCCCTAATTGTGGTTTTTGTTCTGCAGGCCACAGGATTATAGTTGTTCTTGCTTCTGCTGTCTGCCCTCTGTTGATGAGGCTATCTAAGAGGCTTGTGCAAGCTTCCTGATGGGAGTGGCTGGTGGTTGGTAGGACTGGGTCCTATCACTCTCATAAGCAGGGCCCACCAGTAAAACTTTAATCGTCTTGTCTGATAATGGGTGGGCTATGTTCCCTATCTAGGAGTTGTTTGGCCTGAGGCAACCCAGCACTGGAGCCTACAGGCTATTTGGCGGGGTTAATGGTGGCCTCTGGGAGGCCAATGAGTAATTTCCAGAACTGCTGTTGCCAGTGTCCTTGTCCCCTCAGTGAGCCACAGCCACCACCCTGCCTCTGCAGGAGACCTTCCAGTACTAGCAGGTACGTCTGGCCCAGTATCTTATGAGGTTTAGGCAGGAGATAGATGGGCCCCAGGCTGAACAGTTTCTCCCCTGTGGATGGAAAATCCATAATAGCAGAAACTCCATAATAGCAGGATGATGGAGGAGGCTGGGCCCTCTGCAGATAAGAGATAAAAGACCACATATTCCTCATTCTTGAAGTCAAGGAGACCTCCTCAACTTCACATGCACAGAAAGGCTCCTTGGAGGTCAAAAAAGGAGGGGGTGCCACCCCATAGGAAGTGATGTCAACTACCCATAGTCCTCTTCTCTAGAATCCATCTTGGCTAAGAGATGTGCATGCATACATGGGAGGACCCTGAGATATACCATATATGGATTCAGAAGCATGAAAAGCAAGATGATTGACCAAAGGAAACCATGAAGAAATGTCCCATAAAAGTGATGCAATCTATCATGAGGGTACAAATCTCTTTCTGAGCCCACCTGTGTGTCTATCCACACATACTGTATGCTTTTTCCTCCTGATAAACACTTTACTTGCTTCATTACTTTCCATCTCTATGTGGAAATTCTTTTCTACCCAGCTGATTGGCCAGGGCCTTGTCACTGGCCACTGGTCCCTGGTGGTCTGGTGGCTAGGATTCGGCACTCTCACTGCCATAGCCCGACCTCAATTTCTGACCAGAAACCAAAATCCTGCTTTAAGCTACTGCAGGCCGAGGCCACCCAAGATCAAGGTTACTGCTCCCTCCCCCTGGGTCCTGGTGTGCACAAAACTTTGTGTGTACCCTCCAAGAGTGGAGCCTCTGTTTTACCCAATCCTGTGGAAGTCCTATAATCAAATTCCACTGGCCTTCAAAGCCAGATTCTCTGGGGATTCCTCCTCCTGTTGCCAGATCCCCAGGCTGGGAAGGCTGACATGGGGCTCAGACCCTTCAGTCCAGTGGGAGAACTTTTGTGGTATAATTATTCTCCAGTTTGTGGGTCGCCCACCAGGCTTTTATGGGATTTGATTTTATCGCGATTGTGTCCCTCTACCTTCTCACTGTGGCTTCTCCCTTGTCTTCGGATGTAGGGTATCTTTTTTGGTGTGTTGTAACATCTTCTTGTTGATGGTTTTTCAACAGTTAGTTGTGATTCCAGTGCTCTTGCAAGAATGGGTGACTGAACGTCCTTCTACTCAGCCATCTTGAACAAATCTCTCATGAGTTATGTATTTCTTAGAACATTTTACTTACATGTTTTTAAACAATAATTAGTGATCTTAATAATAAACAGGGAATCTTTTATTTTTCCTATGATAGAGTTACAGTAAAAGTTCCAGACACATTTTTCATAGAAAAAGATAAAACTATAAATTCATGTGTTATTATTATCATGAGCCAATGTAATATGAAAATATTATATACCTCAATAACATGTAAAAATAACTTCCTAATATAGACATGATAATGTTTCTTCTTTTTTCATATTTTAATACAAAATCAATGCCAAATAAAAAATTTTGACATTCAAAATGTCAAAATCATATAGAAAACATTTAATATTTAAAAGTAATTCATAATATTAAATTTTAAAATACACAAAGCATGCATTGCTCTCTTTTATATACTTGAGCTTTGTATCATTGCAAACATTCCAGACAGAAAATTTTATTTCATTCTGCATTGACATTGGTTGAATTGTTAAGAATGCATTTAAAATATCTTCCAGTTAGTCATTAGGATTCATGTTGTTTCAGATTTTTTTTGTTTGCCCTGATTTTGGTTTTGTAATTGATATTAGCATAGTTTTTTCTAATTCAGATTTAATCAGTTTCTGATCTATTTACAAAGTATCCTACAACAACACTTATATCTTCTCTTGGCATCTCTTCTGATAAAGCATTTACAAGGAACTGTGGCCTATTGAAAATATTCAAACACTGGAAAACATAAGCAAATATTATTGGGTAATATTAAAATAACTGAAAATTCAAATCCGCTGGCAAGGTTAATAGCACTATGTGGAATCATTTGTCAAAATTGCCAATTTAAAGACTTACTTTGCTTCCAAAACTTATTTCTTGGAAATCCACTTATAAGGCTTGTATAAGGTATATTATGCACATACATTTATTTTCTTTGCAAAAATTATTCACTCTTAGCAACAGACAAGGCAACAGCTACACATTTATAAGATAACAACAGTGACAAGAAAGACTGACTGAATAGATTATGACTGCTTCCTTCCTGTGTGTTTGTGTCCCTGGACATGTTAAACTTAACATTGATTCAGCAAGTCAATTTTATGTTAGTGGATACCATAGAACCTGTAACATTTCTATGTTAATTCCTAAGCTTTACTTCTCACAGGAGATTTAAAATACATTTTTCCTGTTTTCCAATTCCTCAAAAATTTTTTCTATGTGTTCAGTAGTTAGAAAAACATCAAGAAATGCTTAGAGATAATTTTTGCATAGAATCACTAATTATGGTGAACAACGAAGCTGAGCTTGGATTACATTTTGTATTTAATATGACCCCAAGAAATAACACTTGTATTATATACTTGAATAAATCTAGAGTATAAGTGCATAGCACTTGGTTTGCCAGTTCAGTTGGGCAATGGAGCAAAAGAAAACGTATTTGATCACACTCTCTTCTAAATAAGTGGTCAAACCACTCTGAACTCATAAATCAGGTTCTAATTCCCAAGAACTGACTGTATGTGAGAACAGAAAATACTGGAGCAGAACTGTCAAAAGTTCTTTGTGTACAATACTTCCGTTTTTAGACTGAATGTTTTCTCTGGGCTCATTCTAATGTTAGTTGAATATTGTACATTTTTATACCTAGATAAATAGTTGTTCATATGAAAGTTAGAAAGTGACTATCTTTTTTAGCTAAATATCCTTCTATTGTATTTGTTCAAAAAGCTTTGCAAATTAAAACCAGAAAACTATTGATGTTATTTTTTCAGCCCCAAGATACTACTAAATATTTCCAGACTCCTTTCTATGTACAGTCAACATTCTTTCTTTCTATATCTGAACCTCCTACACACACCCTTTTGACGTAAAAACTGCAGGCAAAAAAAAAAAATCTCATTTCATGCATTTTTGTTTTAAACCTTTTAAAAATTAATGATATAGGTCAAAAGAAGCCGTATATTAAGGGAATGGGGTGCATGTATGTAAAAAACTAGAAAATAGTGAATGCAAGATTTCATACCCAGTCATTACTCCCCACGAATTCACTTCTATGGTTAATAATTTCTGATTAAAACGACTTAATACAATTGCAAGTTAAAACTGCAATTTTTTTGTCTTACAGTTATAATAGTTAGTTTTGCAATATAATCAAATATTATTATTCTTTATTTATAAAATTAGCCATTTGGTATCCTGGAGGTTGAAGTAGATTTAATATGTATTTTTTGTACAGAAGTAGATTTAATATGTATTTTCTGTACAGATAGAAAGTGAAATTATTTCTACTCTCCTACAAAATGGTCTTTGATTTCTTTGTGATGATTGGAAAACTATTTTTAGATCAGTTAAGTAAATTTGTTCTTGGTTAGAGCCTTAGTCATGTGTTTCAGAGGAAATCTATAAAAAGTTGAAATAGTAATGCTTAGGCAATTAATTATTTTCACAGCCCTCCATCCAATCATTTATTTCAGAAAAAGAAACATTTATTTTGTGCCTCCTACATATCAGGTATTGTGCTAAGCATAATGTATAAGGAAATTTTTTCTATGAGAGAAAACTCTGACAAGGAAACTGAGGACTTTGACTTACATTTTTAACCAAAAGAGAAGGAAAATCAGGTGCAAAAATTTACCAGGCGGTTGTATGGTAGTGGTGGCAGTGGAGGTACTGATAGGTATGAGAGGGAGTGTTTAGGAATCTATTACAACATTTTGAGTATTTAAGTTTGAAAAGTTTTTATTTTGTCAATAAACACTTCGTTCTATAAAGAAGATAACAAGACAAACAAACAAAACAAAAAGTAAACGTGTTTTTTTCTTCATTGAAATAAGCCATTTTTGGGGGGAGGTATCACCAAGGTGCAGATGAAGACAAAGGAGACTTTGTTTTGCTTTCTCACCTGATGTAAAGATAAAAATAAAATAAAACAAGGGCCTATGTTTTCTAAAAGCAGTCAAAAGAATTTATTTAAAAAATCAAAAGTTTATAGTCTAAATTGCTTTTTAGTCTCATGCATTGGAGATGGATGATTTTAAAAGAAAGTCATATACATAGCACTGAATTCTCTTTAGTTTACAATTGATAAGTATGACAAGGTACACTCATCTATTACCTTTCTGTATTTCTCACATAAAACTGTGCCTAGGCACCAGTTTCTGATTACCATCAAATTGGTGTGATGAATTGGGAGATTGGGATTGACATATATACACTAATATGTATGAAATGGATAACTAATAAAAGCATGCTGTATAAAAAAATAAATTAAATAAAATTTTTAAAAATATCATTCAGTGCAACATAGAGTGTTTTCTGGGTCCACACCTACCCCAGCATTTTTTTAAGTTGACATTTAATTTTTGTAGTATCCAAAAATTAATACATTCTTCATTATTTGTTTTGCATACACAACAACATCTGCTTCTTAAATTCCCAAATGTCTGCTTGATATGTTTTGCCTCCCATTCCACAAAAGTACCATTTGTGCTACCAGGTCTCTGGAACGTCAGCAGAAACACACAATTTTTACCAGTAATGGCATAATGAGATACATCACACACCTTACTAACAACAGGGACTCTTGTCTGCCATTCCAAGTTGATGTATGCTACCAGAAACAGCCAAGCACCTGATATTTACAGATTATATTCTCATCATGACCCCTTCCCAGAGGACTAGTAGAAAAAAAAAAAAGTCAGGTGCCACCACCTTTTCTTACTTGTTTGAAAATGTACCATTTCTACATAACTCGACTGTGACAGAATGGTTCTGTTTCTCAGAAAGGGATCTTGAGCCATTTCAGTCCAACATTGTAAATAACCCGAGGTAACTTGGAATAAGCATTGTTAGTAGTACATGAAAGAAAGCTCCAAACTCTATAAGGTATAGCTATCCCTCTGGCGTATGCTGGATTACTCATTCATGTACTTGCAGAATCTTATGAATGAATAGCAATAAAACTGAGGAAATAAAGGGGGCAATATGAAAACCACTTGATAATGAAGAAGTACTCTTAATCCAAAGTATCTCTATAATTTTATTACTTATTTATTTATTTATTTTTAAAACATCTTTATTGGAGTATAATTGCTTTACAATGGTATGTTAGTTTCTGCTTTATACTTTAGAAACACATAGAAAGGTGAAAGAAGGTCATCAGTGTTAATGTTAATGAGGCACTGATTCATTTAATGTTTAAAAAAACAGAAAAGAATCTAATGAAAATGATAAAATTAAGTTTATCAGTGACAATGGGAACAAAATGTGTCTCTTTGTATGGAGACTCAAAGAGCACAGCTATGGTTATGGCTGATATACCTAGAATGTAGGCAATTTAAAATTTGCAACCCCCTGAGAGAACTGAGTGGATCAGGAAAGAAAGTGTAGCCAGACCAGTCTACAGTTACAAAGTATTATCTGTGGAGAATTTCAGATACTTATATAGTTGACTCCAGGCTCTACTAGATTAGAGTATGAATACAGAATCCAAGATAAGAGGCATCAAAATTCATTGCACTCTGGTAGTGGCCTAGGATAGAAGACTAGAAATAGAGAATGCTTGGGCCTGAATTTACTCTAAGAAGGGATTTTAAGCGACTCAAATCTGCAATTCGGTTGCTTCCCAATCTTCTGCAAGTTGCACACCCACTCTGTGCCTTTGTTTTCCCTTTCTATTGACAGACTCCTTAACCAAACTTTAGTCAGGCTTCTCTGAGCCCTCTCTGACTAGAGCTCAATCTTGGTCCCCTTCCTTTCTTTGGCCTGCATAGCCCAATTTTAGCAAGAATCCTGCTAAGTCAGTTTATCAAGAATACCTCACCCCTGATATCTGATTATCTTAGATATCTGAAAAAATTCCTCATCCCCCACTCTCAGATATTTGATCATCCTGGCCTGCCTTAAGCAAGAATCCTATTGTCACTTTAGCAAGAATCCCCCTACACTTGATGTCCTTTTATTAATTTCCATCCACCAACAGACCAACATCCCCTACCCCACCAGTCTTCACAGGTATTGCAATAGTCCTGAACAAAGTCCTCCTTACCATTTTAACAAGTGTCAAAATATTTTTAACACTGTAAAGAAAGAGCTTGGAATAAGTGTAAAATACATTTCCAGTTTTTGGTTATCATATTACTTTGAAAACTGATTTTTTCCTTGTTCCTGTTAACTGGGTTGTTTAAAAGTTCTGTCTTCCATTGCTTATCCAGGATCTTTCAGAGTGTAAAATTGGCACCCACTTATTGAGTTTTCTAGTTTCTGGATTGTGGAAGGAAAATCAAAATATTGCTAAGAGAGCTCTCTAGAGTGGAGCTGGGAGGCCATTGAGAAAGTATGATTTAGGCACGTCTCAGCCTGGATGGAATCTGACTTTCTGATAATCTGTTGTTCTAATGAAGGTATTCAGAACATCTGCCAGGAACTCAAGATATGTATAGGACCCTAACCCTAAAATAACTTTTGATAACCTATCTCCTTATAGCACAGTTACCCTAAAACTGCATGTAACAGCCATGTCCTAAAAGCAAATATTTCCTTTCCCATGTAAGAGAACAGCCTCATGGCTTTTACCTTTAGAATCCCCTGACTCTTCTTCCCTGGACACTTTGGTTTTACTCAAATCTCTGTCTTCTAAATTGCAATTCTTAAAATCCCAAATAAACTCTTTTCTTATTTGCAGTCTGCTACTATATTTGTGGGTTTTCTTTTCTTTTCTTTTTTTTTTTTTTTTTTTGGTTGATTGAATGGGGGTAAAACTAATTCAAATTTTATACCCTAAAACAACAAAAAAGTCTTCAAAACCATTAATTCTCAGAAACAAAGTTTACATGTTCTTTTACTAGCATATAGTCTCCCTGCCTTCTTTTCTTTGCAGAAATCTGAAAAACTTTCCATAGATCCAACCTATTTTGTTGGAAAGAATTGCTTTTCATGTAACAAAATTCTACTTTACATAATCCCTAGTGGGAGAGTGGCAACAATAGTATGTCAGTGAACCTGCATCAACTGAATGAGTGTTTCCAGGTTGTTTCAATTACGACCTTGTTTTAAATTCAAGAATTTAGTAACATTAGAAAGTCACTGAATGCTTCTAAACAGAAAGAGAAGCATGAATCCAAGACCGATGACCATGATTAGAGATACTCATGAGAGGGATTAGTTTATGTGCAAATCACATATGGAGAACAGTTTCTGGAAATGGCAATTACATTCTTACAAAATGCATGCTGCCACTTTTTCAATTATAATTTAATTAAGCATTTGATATTGTAAATATACAAAAAAGGACCAGAAGGAAATAGCCACCTTTCTCTAGTCTGTTTATTAAGATATTGAACAAACATGAGATAAAATAACACTGAGGAGGCAAATCTTTGCATACCTTAAGACGAAGAAGAATCTCACCTAGAAGTTTCTAACAGGCAAAAAATGATCACACACAGATGCATCTGGTTTATTTCCACTGTTGTTTGTGAAATAAAGGAATTTTTTGTTTCAATGAATTCTTCTAACATAATGGAAATATAGATATATTTATATAGATAGATATAGATAGATGAATGCAGAAATGCAGAAAAAAAAACAAGATTCAACTTCTAATTTTAACTAAGTACTCTATTTGAGGTAATCTGTGCAAAAGTGTGGTGTTTTAGTTATAGTTCTATAAATTATGTCATTTGTTCCTTAAAAAAATATATGTCTTGTTTCCAGTTCTCACAGAGCTTCAATAGTATGGTTGAGATAACAGGTTGGGAAGGAATAACTATGATCATCATAGTATAGCTGTGAAAATACAGAATGGACCTTCCATTTAAGAAATTACCACTTAATTAGAATAGTACAGAATATATGTAGAATGTGCATTTAGGTGCATTCAACTAGCTATTATATGGCCCACTTTTCTTTCCCCAGTAAATTCTTCTTCACAAATAGTTACTGGCCCTCACTCCAATTTTGGGTGTAATAATTTGTAGGCAACAATTTCTAACATAGAAAGAAATCCTGATGGCTCCGATGTGTGTGCTTGATTTAGCCCTAGAGGACTAGCTTTACTGCCCTGTAGGCTTGATTCAGTCCTTTAAAGGAATATCACAAGTTTGGTGTTTGCTTGCTTATTTGTTTGTTTCCCTTGCTCATTTCCTCTACTAAAGCTATTTGTTCGATTTAGGCTGTTTAATGAGATGCTGGAGTAATTTCTTTACATTTATAATTATAAATACTTGCAGGTTGTCACTGTTTCATCTTCATATATGGGTTCTTTCCAAAAAAGTCCCTTTTAATATATTTATTGAAAAGCTCAGTTTACAAAGAGAGGACATGATATCCATATCATGATCTATAACTGAGCCAATCACTTCATATACTATTCTAATATTTCTCAAATATATACTTGTTCATAATGAATAGTGTGGAATGTTAAATCAAAATAATTTTTAAAATTATTTTTGCTTTTCCAGTGAAGCTACAAATATGTTAAAGAAGTGTTGGTTTTATAGTCTTTTCAGTCTTGCACACTGTCTAAAAACAAATATGCATTTAGCAACAGACACATTCCACTCCTTCATTCCATTCAATCTGAGAAATAATTATGATGAGACAAAATGCTAAATATTTTTTGAAATATGTAATTGCACATTTCAAACACAACACTGAAATTTGATTATAATTTACAGAAAATTTTTAGCTCTGGCAAATTGTTTAATCTTTTCTAAAGGGTATATTCCTGAGTCATTTTAACGTTTCACTTCTTATAAGTAAGGGAGAACATGCTTTCCATTTATTCACAGTTAGATTTAATTGTGATTAAAACACATAACAAAAAGTAGTCTGAAATAAAAAGGGCTTTGCCAATAAGTTTAATGTGGGGAAATATAATCTAAGAACTTATGACTCTATCAGAAGTTGAACTTTTTAGATTAATTACAGGATGAAGTGGGTGAGGTGAAGGAGGAATAGGAAGAAAATGGAATTTAATCAGTGGGTAATGATTGCTGCATCAAGAGCAAAATAAAAATTTTGGTGATACTAGAAAATCTGGAAAAATATCTGATGGTCTTTAAAATAAAGCCTTTAGTGATACCATATGCCCTTTAGAACATATTGAAAGATATATTTAATTGAGAAAATTTAAAACATATTAGATAAATAGAATTAAAGTCAGAGTAAAGGAAAGCAGTCATTAATTGATTAGATATTTCATCTGAAAAGATAATACAGTAAAATATATTGTTAGGGTTACCATATAGCATGAGCTATACCAAATAGTGATTAGGCTGATTTTTTTTTGGATGTGTATTTAGTTACAAATATATGTTTGTTGTGTATGTTTATCTTCAGAACACATTAACTTCAAACTTTTCACACAGTTGTATTCATTTAAAATTTTAACATATATGCACACACATACACACACAACACATATTTTGAGTGTGACAACCAAATTTGTAGGTGCCAGGAATACATTAGAGAGTAATAGACACATTACATTTTTCTCATAGAAAATACATTCTTGTAAGAGAAATAATTTTTCAACAAATTATGACAGAGACAAATGGATGAGCACACTAGGTAATTGTTGTAAAGGGAAAATAAGTTGTCCTGTGAGATTAAATAATAGGGGACATAATCTCCAAGTTGTCAGTGAAGGTTTTCATACAAAAGTGAAAGTTAGCTGACACCTGAAGAATGAGTCAGCATTACTTTGACAAAGATGGAAAGGAAAGGTCATTCCAGCTAGATAGACTAACATACACAGAAAAGAAAGGGACATGTATGAGAAAATGAAAGAAGACTACAGATAAAGCAAAAAGTTCCAACTTAGGCTACAGAAGTAGTCTGGGAACATTATAAAAGTCAGCTAAATTATAAGTCTGGTAAAAAACAACAAATGAGATGACATTTTAAGGTTTAAATTTTGAAAAGATCACTTTGCCTACAGTATGAATTGTTCATTTAAAAGGCACAAGAATGTATGAGATGTAACCTATTTATTTATTTTAAATTGTACAATTTTCTTTTTTTTAATTAATTTATTTTATTTTTGTCTGCCTTAGGTCTTCATTGCTGTGCGCGGGCTTTCTCTAGTTGTGGCGAGTGGGGCTACTCTTCATTGCTATGCACAAGCTTCTCATTGCAGTGGTTATTGTTGCAGAGCACGGGCTCTAGGCTCATGGGCTTCAGTAGTTGTGGTGCTCAGGCTCAGTATTTGTGGCTCGCCAGCTCTAGAGTGCAGGCTTAGTAGTTGTGGTGCACGGGGTTACTTGCTCTACGGCATGTGGGATCTTCCTGGACCAGGGATCGAACCCATGTCCTCTGCATTTGCAGGCAGATTCTTAACCACTGCACCACCAGGGAAGCCCAATGTAAACTATTTAGAGGTTTATTGATATATCCTCCAGTCAAGAGGTTATGATAGCTCAGACTAAGATGATAAGTAATGAGATAGAAAAGTATCAGATTAATAAATATTAAGGTGGGAGGACTTTTGTTTCCCTAGAATATAGTGAGCTAGATATTTTAGATGGCTACCTTCCAAAAATAAATAAATAAATAATGCATTAAAATAGGTTTTGAAATGTTGTTGGACTTGTGGGATAGAGGCTGAAGAAGAGGAAAAATACCCCATATCTGAAATATGAACTAACAAAGATCACACACATCAGCACTGCAGGCAGAGACTAGCCCTTAGCCTCATATCAAAGAAGAGCTCAACAACTGCCACTTATTAAGCTCGGAAAACTATAAATGGATTGAATTGACCAAATGGCTATAGGATCCTTTTGATTCTTATAGATACACAGGCAAGTCCTCTCAGGGAAAAGGCATTATCTAATTTTGCATCCCTGTATTTTCAACAGACTAATAGCAACAAATATGGGTTCATAGAAAGCACATGAGTAGTTGCCAGCAGTTGAGGGGAGTAGAGAATGAGGAATGACTCCTTAATGGGAATGAGGTTTCCTTTTGGAGTAATGAACATAGTCTGGAACTAGATAGTAGTAATGATTGCACAACATTGTAAATGTACCTAAAGCCACTGAATTGTAGATTTTATTTTATAAATATATATAATTTTTGGCCACACGGCATGGCTTTCAGGATCTTAGTGGTTCCCCCACCAGGGATTGAACCCTTGGCCCCTTCAGTGGAAGCAT
Source organism: Physeter macrocephalus (assembly GCF_002837175.3). Classification (NCBI taxonomy): domain Eukaryota; kingdom Metazoa; phylum Chordata; class Mammalia; order Artiodactyla; family Physeteridae; genus Physeter; species Physeter macrocephalus. Next base: position 67,056,383 of record NC_041234.1, on the reverse strand, counting down.
TGAGCCCTAACCACTGGACTGCCAGGGAATTCTAGGCCTAAATTTTATTTATTTATTTATTTTAAAATTTTGGCTGTGTCAGGTCTTAGTTGCAGTGCACGGGATCCTCCTTGCAGCATGTGGGCTTCTCTCTAGTTGTGATGCACGGGCTCCAGAGTGCATGGGCTCAGTAGTTGCAGTGTGTGGGTTCTCTAGTTGTGGTTCACAGGCTCTAGAGCGTGTGGGCTTAGTTGTCCTATGGCGTGTGAGATCTTACTTCCCCAACTAGGAATTGAATCCACATCCCCTGCATTGGAAGGTGGATTCTTAAGCACTGGACCACCAGGGAAGTCTCTGAATTCTAGATTTTAAAGTGGTGAATTTTATGGGAAATTTTCCTCAATTAAAAAACGTGAATGGGTTAAATAATCCAGTCAAAAGTCTGAGGTCCTCAGAATGGGGTATTAAAGTTCCCTACTACTATTATATTATTGTCAATTTCTCCCTTTATATCTGTTAGTATTTACTTTATATATTTAGGTGCACCTGTATTGGGTTCATATATGTTAACTAGTATAATTTCCTCTTCTTGTATTGATCTGTTTATCATTATATAATGCACTTCTTTATCACTTGTCATAGCTTTTTTTTAAAGTCTATTTTATCTGATATGAGTACTGCTACCCCCACTTTCTTGTTGTTTCCCTTTGCATAAAATATCCTTTTCCATCCTGTCATTTTCTGTGTGTGTCTTTAGCTCTGATGTGAGTCTCTTGTACGCAGCTTATGAATGAGTCTTGTTTTTTTTTTTTTTTTTCCAATCAGCCACCCTGTGGCTTTTGATTGTAGGATTTAGTCCATTGACATTTAAAGTAGTTGTTGATAGATATGTACTTATTGCCATTTTATTACTTGTTTTCTGGTTGTTTTTGTAGTTCTTCTCTAATCATTTTTTTGTTTTTGTTTCTTCTCTTGTGGTTTGAATATTTTATTTAAAAGCATCCTTGTGTTATTTTCTTTTTACTTTTTGTCTATCTGTTACAGGCTTTTGATTTGCAGTTACCGTAGGGTTCATATATGTTGACCTATAACTATTTCTACTTCTTTTAAACAGGCAGTCATTTAAATTCAAACACATTCTAAAAGATCTACTTTTTTCTTCCCATCCTCCACATTTTGTGCTTTTGATGTCATATTTTACATGTAATCCCTTCAATGTTTGTTTTAATTATAGCTGCTTTTACATCTTTTTTTTTGTATTTTAATGTTCTTATTGGCTTGTTTAAGTGGTCCTCAGTCCTTATTGTAGATTTGCATTTCCTAATGGGATTTTTCCTTTCCTATAGATTCTTACTTCTTTTCCATTTAGAGAAGACCCCTTATAATTTATTTTAGGGTAGGTTTAGTATTGATGAAGTATTTTATTTTTTGCTTGTCTGAGAATTTCTCCTTCAATTCTAAATGATAATCTTGCTGGGTGGAATATCCTAGGTTTCAGGTTTTTCCCTTTCAGCACTTTGAATAAATTATGCTACTCCCTAGTGGCCTGCAAAGTTTCTGCAGAAAAATCAACTTACAGCTTTATACGCATTTCTTTGTATATGACTTTGTTTTTGTCTTACTGCCTCTACAGTTCACTAAATTTTCCATTTTAATTATATGTCTTGGTATAGGTCTGGTTTGGTTCATCTTGTTTGGGACCCTCTACTTCTTATAACTGGATATCTGATTCCTTCTTCACATTTGAAAATTTTTCAGTCATAATTTCTTCAAATACACTTTGGAGGCCCTTCTGTCTCTCTTCTCCATCTAAGACCCCTATAATGTGAATGCTATTATACTTAATATTCTCACAGACAGCTCTTAAACTGCTCTCATTTTTTTTTAGTTTATTTTTATTTTTTGCTGTTCTGATTTGGTGATTTCCATTAGTCTGTCTTTCAGATGACTTATTCATTCTTTTGTATCACTTAGTCTGCCATTCATTTTTTCTTGTGTGTTTTCAATTTCAATTATTGAATTTGTACAATTGAGTATGCACAGTAGCATAACTTTATAAAATGGATATGATATATACACAAACTGGCTTGTGCAAGTCCAGAAGGCACAAGTAAAAGTTCTACAAGCAAATGAAAATGACAGAATAAAGTAATAGAGAGAAAATATTATGAGATCATAATAAAATCAAAGATTAATTTTATTTGTTGATTTTGAGGCAAACTTTATGGATGAAATAAATCTGGCAAAGCTTAAAAAAAGGAAATTAGAGATTAACCCATGTAATAATATTTACAACATAAATGAAAATAGAATGTTAAATAAAGTTCACCAATATGTTAAAGAATAATATAACAAAATATATAATTTAGAGGTTATTTCAGTAGTGTTAGCAAAGTTCATTTTTTGGAAATTTATATTTATACAATTTATTATATTTAATAAGGTAGATGAGAAATGTCTCAACCTTAGCTTTGTAGATATAAACAGGCCGTTGGTAAAATCCAGCAACTATGTCTAATTACAAGAATGTACAGTCCATAAAATAAGAAATGAGATATGCATCTTAAACCAAAAGTCAGTTTCATGATTAAAGGTGAATTAAGATCAGGAAAAATACAAAAGTTCCAACTATCTCCTCTACTACTTAACATTTTTTTCCATATGTGCTAGCTGTTTTAGTAAGGCAAGGGAATTATATGAGAAATGTAAATATTGGCAAGGAGTAGGTAAAATAATCAATATTTACCAAATAAATTGTATGCCAGAAAAAACCCAGAGAATCAAGTACAAAACTATTAGAGACAATCATTAGTCCATGGCTCTTGCTTGTTGTATAATTAAAGTATAAAAATAATTAATATTGTTTTCTATAATATGATCTATATACAAATGATAAAAATTACAAAATATAATAGAAGAAAATATATCATTGATAATATCAAAAGCATAAAATGCTGAGGAATAAACAATATCAAATCTTTAAGCCCTGTATAAAACTCTAAAACTCCACTGAAAGGCATAAATAATTTGGCTAAATAGAAATTCCTTTCTTTAAATAGAAGTACTAAATATAATAAGAGTATCAATTTCCCCTTAATTGATTTTAAAATGTATCCAATGTCATCCAAAGGTATAATTTTATTTTCTAATTTTTGGAACATGGCAAATTATGCTAAAGTTCTTAAAGAAAAACATCTAATAAAATCCAAGAACATCTTACAAAGTAAACAATTAAGGAAATTTTGTTATTTATATTCTGTTTGAATCTCTAGTTCTACAATTCACCCATCTCTCTCCTGTTCACCCTTGGAGGCTGACCTGTATGGACTATTTTAGTGGGCTCCCTTGCCCTCTGGCTTCTGGTTGGGTTTAGCCAATGGAGGACTCTGACAGAAAACTGGATAGTAGGGAATGAAGATGAGCTACTTATTTCCTAACCTCCTTCACTATTTGGTTACAGCAGATTTTTTTTTGCCTCTATCGAAAAACACAAATTCTAGAAGTTTCTTCTCTCTTTCTCTAAATTTGTTTTGTTCTGTTTTGTAAATGCTCCCATGACTTACCCCTTTATTCTTCTGGATAATAATCATTCCCACTTAAGTTTCCCTAAACTTTATTCATACTTTTTAAATTAATCTCACCTTTAAATTCAGTTTAAGTGTACCATCTGTTTCTTGCTGAGATCCCTACTGATACAGTAACAGACAAGATAAGTGATCCCAGGAAACAGACCCTCAAAATTAAATTCTGGGATTGACTTGCTCACATATTTGAGGACCCCAGAGATAATCTTCTTGACAGGAAATAAATTAGACAGTAAGTGACTCTTTGACCATCCTGAACTTTGTGTGGTCTGATTTTAAAATCATACAATTGGATATGCACAGTAGCATAACTTTATAAAATGGATATGGTATATACAAGAACTGGCCTGTGCAAGTCCAGAAGGCACAAGTAAAATAATTGAGTATGAGGCTCAGACTACTGTTCTTGCTGCTTTGCTTTCTCACCCAAAACTCATACCAATGGAGTCATAGAAGGTTTCCTTTTAACCAATTAATGATTGGACAGAAAACTGAAGTCCTAGTTTACAGATAGATTTGCATGACAGACATGCACCATAGATGACATTGAATTACAGTCCCATTAACATGTGGCTTTGAAAGACAGTGTTGCAGGGATATTCTTCCAGTGGGCAGAATATAGCTTTATATCTTGTATGGAGGGAGAGATTACCTCAGGTATGGATCTGCAATGATTCCCAGGTAGCAGTTAGTAATTTGGCTGTTTGGTCAAAAAATGAAAAGAATAGGATTGAAAGAGCAATAACAAACAAGTGAGATATGTTGACATATCCCTCAGAATAGGTACATAGGGTGGACATATACATGGGCCACATAATCACCCACTTGAGGAATTTCTCCAATGGAATATGATCTTTAATCAAGTAAACAAGATGACATATCTGGAATGTCAATTAGCCTCCTTTCTCACCCACCTTGGCACTTACTCAATGAGATCGTGAACCAAGTGTCTGTTGGTGGCAGGGATAGTTATCAATATTATGTATGAAATAAAAAACTTGGACTTCCTTTCATGAAGGCAAATAAACAGAAAAGTATTTATCATTTCACTAATATCCATAAAATAAAATTAAAATAATGGTGGGATAATCCTTTAAAATATGAAAAGAAAAACTTTAAGAAATTTGAGATAACCCAGGCTTGTTAAAGGTGTAAAATAAAAGACAATCTCAGATGTTATGGTACAATTTTTCTGGGGGTTGTTAGTAATATAAATCAATATGTAAAATGTTGATTACTTTTGATATATAAAAAACTTCCTTTTAGGAGTTTACACTAAAAGGACAATTTTACAGGTTTGAAAATATGCTCACATAAAGATTCATCTTAAGACACAATTTATAACAGAGGCAACTTGAAAGATCACCTAAATACCCCTGGATGGGGATGGATCAAAATAATTCTGGTACATCAATTATCATTACAGTCATTAAAATTATAATATATAGGTCCTTTTCCTGAAAACAATGTACAAACTATATCACTGAGTAAAGAAAAATAAGTTACAGTACATCGATTCTCTTATTTATGTAAACTCTGATAAATTGCTTGTCTTTTCTTCAAAAGTGATGAGATTTCTGATGATTGTTATTTTTCTTATACTATTTTTTGGCATTTCAATTATTACAGTGAACAGGCAATATTTTTTTAAAACATTCAAGCTTTTCTTCAAAGAAAAGTTTATTTTCTTTGAAATATGCTTTTAAAAAATGTCATACAATCCTATTGGATTTGTAATTAATTGGCAGGAACAGATATAAAGTGTTTTCAACCCTACTGAAAATTGCATAATTTACTTCCTCCAATTATTCAAATGACAAAAATTTTCAAAGAAAACTGTATCTTGATGTCAATATTATTAGTTCCATTAAAATTGGCATTTATATACAACTCTTCTTACTGATAGAAATGAAAATTCACAGTGAAGTTACTTTAAGTATTGTAACTTTGTTACTTAGTTTTCCACGTAAATTTCTAGGAAAAAGGCCAGCTCAAGTGGCATTATTCTTTTTGGAGTTAATCCTTTAAAATTTGTTTTGGACCTCTTAAAATGACTGATTTTGTGTGATTTTTATTAGAGCAGACTTTAGGGATTTTGAATTTCCCCTCTTTACTTGTTTTGTTATTGTTGTGAATAAAATAAGCCTATCATTTTAGTTTAAATTAGAATTATCTGGCTGACTATGAAAAATAGAGAATTTTTGCCTATCCCAGAGATTCTAATTCAGTAGGTCTAAAGAATCTTTATGTTTAATAAACATGCCTAGAGATTCAGATATAGATGGCCTATTGATGGATGAAAGATCACTTAAAGTATTTGAGAATAGAAATGAAATCACTCTTCTTACCCTAGTACTTTTTAGCATGCCTAGAGAAAGACGTATTACTCTTTCTTTAAGAAGGTTAGTAAGGGTTCTTCACAAATTTTGAATTTGGTGACAGGATCTAATTTGTTGTTATGGCTGAGTTTTATGAATCTCTCAGGTGATCAAATATAAACTCATTCATAAAGCAGCCAAAGAGGTCATGAAATAATTACTATTCAAGAAATTGTTATGATTATAATTATTTGACTACCAATGTGACTGATTCTCCTGTTATATATTGTCTAAACTCTATAATGTGGTTCCAATCCATGAGGCAGTTATTATTTATAATACTGGTTCTCGAACTTGGATGCACATTGCTGAGTTTAAAGAAAAAAACACTTATATCTGAGTCCCAGAGATTTTGATTTGTGAAACTAAAGTCTATTAACAATTTTTAAAGCTCCCCAGATAACACTAATGTGTAGTCAAGGTTGAGAACCACTCCTTTGCAAGACTGGAAGTATACAAACTCAGAATTGCTGCAACCTGGGCTTAGTATGCTTCCATGTAAGTACCTATGGTACTAGGAGTCTATTCAGTAGACCAGTTTAATGCAATGCCATGAATTAATTTCTCAGATGCTGTTTCTCTGAGTTTTTAATTCCCAATAATTGCAATTTCAAAGAGCATTGAATCTATAATTTAGAATATAAGTTTCTCTAGGATGCGAAGTTTACCTTATTTCTATATACCTTGGATAGGCCTCAGGTCTTAGCTAAAACCTTGACCCCGCTGCTTCCTGTGGGTACTTAACAAATGTTATAAATAAAGATTAAACTCTTTTCCTTGAGCTAAGGACAATCAACAGGGATCTGCCTTTCCTGCAGGGAGTACAACTGAATGTAGTTCGAAAGAAAAAGAAAAAAGTTCAGCTGTGGATGAAAGCTCCTTCAGGAGAGAGGAAAACTGATGATTAGCTCTGTAGTGTCATATTCATGCTGAGAAGTTAACCTCTCATAAGAACCAAACTCTGTTTGAGGTAGAATTGTCTTCTGGAAGAACTCCAACTAACAAGAGCCCTTCACCCTCTGCACTTTAAAGAATGCAATGCTATTTGTATTCTGTATGTATTTTTAAGGCTGACAACAGGGAGTCAAATTCAGTGTTCAAAAACAGGACTCTACTTAAATTCTGAAAGGCACCAGCTATAAGAAGCTTCTCTCTTCTTTACTTCTTTCTCTTCCTTTCTACATAAACCACCAGAAGGCGCTTACATTGATTTCTTTTTCTCATTCAGCTCCTTAAATCTCTGTTTCTAGTATGAAAAGAATGTTATCAGAGCAATCATTAAGATAAGATTATCTCTTCTTCAAAATTTGAGTGAATCTTTTGCACAATTAAATGTACCTTTAAAAAATACATATGAAACTTTTAGTGTTAACTTTATCAGAATTTTGCATAACTGATTCATATATTTTTCAAATGCAGAGGGTCTTTTTTACTTAAAAAAATCTATTATTTCATATTCTTTTGGAGGATATCCAAATGTTGAAAAGAACAAGATATTGTTGAAAGAGGAAATTGTTTTTTTACCAACTATATTATGATATAATTGACATATAACATTATGTAAGTTTAACATGTACAAAGTTATGATGTACATGTACAAAGTAATATATGTACATATTGTGAAATGTTTACCACAGTAAGGTTAGTTAAGACATCCATCACCTCACATAGTTACAATTATTATTATTATTATTAATAGTATTATTGTTGTTATTTTGGTGAGAAGTTTTAAGATCTCTCTTAGCAGCTTTCAAATATACAATATTGTATTGTAAACTATAGTCACCATGGTGTATATTACATCCTCCAAACTTATTCATCTTATAACTGGAAGTTTCTACCCTTTGACCAGCTTCACACATTTCTCCCACCATTCCTGGCTCCCAGCCTGGCAACCACAAATCTGCTCTTTGATTCTATAAGTTAGATTTTTTATATTCCACATAAGAATGATATCCTACAGTATTTATATTTCTCTATCTGACTTATTTTACTAAGCATAATGACCTCAAGGTTCATTCAATTGCCACAAGTGGCAGTATTTCCTTTTTCTTTAATAGCTGAGTAGTATTCCAGTGGTGTCTGTGTGTGTGCGTGTGTTGTGTCTATTCATCCATCAGTACATCAATAGACACATTGTTTCCATGTATTGACTATTGTGAATAATGCTACAATGAACATTGGAGTGCAGCTATCTCTCTGAGATAGTGATTTCATTTCCTTCAGATATATACCCAGAAGTGGAATTGCTGGATCATTAGGTAGTACTATTTTTAATGTTTTAAAGAATTTCCACACTGTTTTCCACAGTGGCTGTACCAATTTGCATTCCCACCAACAGTGTACAGGGTTTTCTTAATTCCAAATCCTCACCTCACTTATTATTTCTAGTCTATTTATAGTAGCCATTCTAACAAGTGTGAGGTGATATCTCATATTAATTTCCTTGATGATTAGTGATGTTCAGAACCTTTTAATGTACCTTTTGACCATTTGACTATCTTATTTGGAAAAATGTGTATTCAGGTTCTTTGCCCATATTTTATTCAGATTATTTGGGGTTTTGCTATTGAATTATATGATTTCCTTATCTATTTTACATATTAACCTTTATCTGATACATGATTTGCAAATTTTGTCTCCCATTCTATAGGTTGCCTTTTCATTTTCTTGATCATTTGTTTTACTATGCAAAAGCTTTTTAGTTTGATGTAGAACTACTTGTTCATTTTTTCTTCTGTTGCTTGTATGTTCAGTGTCTTATCCATAGAATGAATGCCAAGATCCATCTCAAGGTGTTTTTTCTCTATGTTTTCTTCTAGGAGTTTTATGGTTTTAGGTCTTCATTTAAGTCTTTAACCCATTTTGAGTTAATTTTTCTGAATGGTGTAAGATATGGATCCCATTTGATTATCCTGCATATAAATATACAGTAGTTGCAGTACCATTTATTGAAGAAAATATATTTTCCCCTTTGAGTATTCTGGGTTCCCTTTCTGACAATATATCCATGGTTTTATTTCTGGGCTTTCAATTCTGTTTCACTGGTCTACATGTCTGTTTTTATGCAAGTACCGTACTATTTTGATTACTATAACTTTGTAATATACTTTGAAATCAGAAAGTATGATGCCTCCATCTTTGATATTCATTCTCAGGATTGTTTTGGCTCTTCAGTTCTTTTATGATTCCATAGAAATTTTAGGATTGTTTTCTCTACTTTTGTAAAAAAATGCCCTTGGTATTTTGATAGGGATTGCATTGAATCTGTACATGGCTTTGGTTAGTATGGGCATTTTAACAATATTAATTCTTCCAACCCACGAACATAAGATACCTGTTAATTTACTTATTTTCATCAGTTTCTTTTGTTAATGTCTTAGTTTTCAGTATACAAATCTTTCACCTCCTTGGTTAAACTTATTCCTAAGTATTCAAGTGTTTTTGATGCTATTGTGAGTGGCATTTAAATATTTTTTTCAGATTCTTTTTTAGTTTACAAAAACAAAACTGATTTTTGTATTTTCTAGTAATTTATTGAGAATTTTTGCATCTATATTCATCAAGGATCTTGGCTGGTAGTTTTCTTTTCTTATAGTGTCCTTACCTGGCTTTGGTATCAGGGTAATGTTGGTCTCACAAAATGAGTTTGGAGATTTTCCTTCCTCTTCTATTTTTTGGAAGAGTTTGAGAAGGATTGGTGTTAATTCTTCTGTAAATATTTGGTAGAATTTACCAGTGAAACTATTGGTTCCTGGACTTTTCTTGTTGGGAGACTTTAGATTACTTATTCAATCTCCTTAATTGTAATTGGTCTGTTCCTATTTTCTATTTCTTCATGATTTGGTCTTGATAGATTGTATTTTTCTAGGAATGTACCAATTTCTTGTTGGTGTATAATTGTTCACAGTAGTCTCTTACGATGCTTTTTATTTCTGTGGTTCAGTTGTAATGTCTCCTCTTTCCTGTACAAGTTTATTTCTTTGGGTTGTCTTTCTCCTCTCTTTGTTAGTCTCACTAAAATTTTGCCACTTTACCTTAAAAACAAACAAACAAACAAAAAATCTCTTAGTTTTGTTAATTTTTCCATTGTTTTCTTTTTCTCTATTTCATGTATTTCTGTTCTAAGCTTTATTATTTCCCTCTTTCTGCTAGCTTTGGGATTAGTTTGTTCTTCTTTTCCAACTTCTTTCATATGTAAAACTGGGTTGTTTATTTCAGAACTCTCTTTTTTCTTAAATATGAATTTATCACTACAAACATTCCTCTTAGAACTGTTTTTGCTGCATCCCATAAATTTTGTTATATTGTGTTTCCATCAAGGTATTTTTTTCCCATTGATTTCTTCTTTGATCCATCAGTTTTTCAGGAGTGTGACATTTAATTTTCATGTATTTGTGATGTGTCCAGCTTTCCTCCTCTTATTGATTTCTAGTTTTATAAATTTGTGTTCTGAAAAAAAAAACCATTTGGCATAATTTGCATATTCTTGAATTTGTTGAATCTTGTTTCATGGCCTAAAGTATAATATATCCCAGAAAATTTTTCATGTGGGATTAGGAAGAATATGTACTGTGATGTAATTGGATGGAATATACTGTATACAGCTATATGGTCTATTTGGTCTACAGTGTTGTTCAAATTCCTCATTTCATTATTGATTCTCCATTTGGATATATTTACTCTTGAGTTTGGGGTATTAAAGCCCTCAAGTATTATTGTCTTTTTGCCTATTACTCACTTCAAATATATGTTTAGATAGATGTTGGGTGTGTATATATTTAAGATTGTTATAAATTGTTGATGAATTGACCTCTTTATTAGTGTTTAATGACCTTATGTATCTTTTGTTACCATTTTTGACTTAAACTATATTTTTTTCTGAATGAAGGATAGCTACTCTTGCTTCCTTTGGGTTACCATTTGCTTGAAATATATTCTTCCATCCTTTGACTCTCAGTCTATGTCTTTCCTTAGAGCTAAAGTGATTCTCTTATAAGCAGCATATCTTGGATATTATTTTTTTTGTCTACTCTACTCAGACATGCCTCATCTTTTGATAGGATAATTCTATCAATTTGCACATAAAGTAATTATTGATAAGTAAGCACTTACTATTGACATTTTGTTAATTTTTTTTCTGACTGTATTGTAGATTCATTGTCCTTGCTTTCTTTCCGGCTGACTTTTTGATTTGATGACTCTTTGTGACCATATGCTTTGAATCCTTTATCATAATCTTTTGTGTATCTACTACAGGTTTTTCCTTTGTGTTTACAATGAGGTGTACATAAAATATTTAATAATTATTTAATCTTATTTTATGCTGATAACAGCTTATTTTAGATGGCATACAAAAACTTTACACTTTTGTCTCTCCCCCACATCTTTTAGGTTATTGATGTGACAATTTACAGCTTTTAAAAAAGTGTATCCAACAAAAATTAATGTAATTATTTTATATGTATATAAATAGAAAGACAGATGGAGGTATTGGGATAGATGTATAATGTATTATTGTTTATTATGATCCCAAATGTTTGAAAGCCACTGACTTTCAACAAGGTTGACAAATATTTTCTATAAAGGACCACATATTAAATACAATAGGCCCTGCAGGTTACATATAGTCTATAAGCATATTCTTCATTGCTTTTTTAATAACCCTTTAAAAATTTAACAACTATTTTTTAACTCATGGGCCATACTAAAATCAGCTATGGGCAGAATTTGGCTTATAAACAATATTTTACCAACCCTTGTCTTAGAAAGTAGATTTAAGTTGCTATATTACAGTAATACTAAGAGCTAAGTGTATGGTTAACTTTTTAAGAAACTGTCAATCTATTTTCCAAAGTGGTTGTACCGTTTTACAGTTCCAAAAGCAATGTATGAGAGTTCAAGTTCCTCCTCATCATTGCTAACACTTGATATTTTCAGTCTTTTTTTTAATACTAGCCATTACAAATGGTATGTTGTAGTATCTCATTGTAGTTTTAATTTGCATTAGCAACATTTTTTCATGTCAAGCATATTTTCCTGTGATTTTTGCTTTTTTGGAAGCATATATCCAAGTCTCTTTTGTTTCCTTCTATTTTTTATTGGATTGTCTTCTTATCATTGAGTTGTATGAGAGCTTTATAAATTCTAGTTACAAGATGGTCCACTTCATTCTGGCCTCCTTGGTTTTTGATGAGAAATTCACAGTCATTTGGATCATTATTCTCTTCTAAATAATCCATTGTTTTTTTTCTGAGAGTTTTTCAACCTTTTTTTCTCTGTTTTTAGTTTTCAGCAGTTGTTTTATGATGTTTGAGTTCATCCTGTTGGGGTTCACTGAGCTTCTTGAATCTGTAGGTTTATAACATTTGCCAAATTTGAGAAGTATTCAACCATTATTTCTTCAGACATTTTTCTGCACTCACCTCTTTCTCCTCTCCTTCTGAGTCTCCAATGACACAAATAGTGCCTTTTATTATTGTCCCACAGATCTCTGAGGCTCTGGTTATTTATTTTTTTGATCTTTTCTTCTTCTTGTTATCCAAATTGAATAATTTTTATTTATCTATCTTTAAGTTCACTAATTCTTTCCTTTGTCACCTTTATTCTGGTATTGAGCCTATCCAGGGTGCGTTTTTTTTTTTTTTTTTTTTTTTTTTTTTTTTT
>NC_041234.1:67008870-67043616 GCF_002837175.3 Physeter macrocephalus | reverse complement strand
CAGGCTCCGGACGCGCAGGCTCAGCGGCCATGGCTCACGGGCCCAGCCGCTCCGTGGCATGTGGGATCTTCCTGGACCAGGGCACAAACCCGTGTCCCCTGCATCGGCAGGCGGACTCTCAACCACTGCACCACCAGTGAAGCCCAGTTTGTTTGTGTTTTGTAATTGCATTTTTCAGTTTGAAAATTTCTCTTTGGTTCTTCTTTATATCTTTTATTTCTTTGCTGAATCATTCTGTCTTTCCATTCCTTTCAGAAGTGTTCATCCTTATTTGTTGAAAGATTTTTATAATATCTAATAAAGAATTTAAGTAATTCCAACATCTATGTCATACTGACATTGGCATCTGTCGATTGTCTTTTTCTTATAAGTTGAGATTTTTTTTTGATTATTTGTATGCCAAGTATTTTTTATTATATTCTGGAAGTTTTGAATATTGTCTTAAATCTTATAGAGAATGTAATATTTTTATTTTAGCAGGCAATTGGCCTAGTTGGCTTCATGCAGAAAGTTCAAACTAACTTTCCATTGGTGTGGTTTTAATGTCAGTTTTGTTTTCAGAGACACTGCAGTACTTTTCAGATCTGTCCTCCATGTGCTCCACCTAGTGGCACATCTGGGCTGTGGTCTATTTCTTAGCTCAGTTCTCAAACTCTTTTTGCATAATGTTTCAGATCAAATCCATGCAAGGACAGCTTGGGAGTGAGAGAGACAACTTTATGGGGTTGTTTTCCTGAGCTCCCCCCTCTCCATGATCTCCCCACTACTTTGGAGTTTTCTCAGGAGTGGCTTCCCTGGGCTTCCCTTGTAGCACAGTGGTTAAGAATCTGCCTGCTAATGGAGGGGACACGGGTTTGAGCCCTGGTCCAGGAAGATCCCACATGCCGTGGAGCAACTATGTCTGTGCACCACAACTACTGAGCCTGCGCTTTAGAGACCCCAAGCCACAACTACTGAAGCCTGCTCGTTTAGAGCCCATGTTCCACAACAGGAGAAGCCACCACCATGAGAAGCCTGTGCATTGCAATGAAGAGTAACCCCCGCTTGCCACAACCAGAGAAGAGCCTGCATGCAGTAACGAAGACCCAATGTAGCCAAAAATAAAATAAATAAAATAAATTAATATAAAAAAAAGAAGTGGCTTCCCTTTTTAGTCCTGTAGCTTGAAAAGTGGAGCTTCATTTTTCCTGCTCTGCCAGATAATTTCTTCAATGACATTTGTGTTCAGAGACAAACAATGGATATTTACATTACTCTCTTAGAACCACAGCTCTTCCAGTTAGAAAAATTTTATTCCCTCAGAGTTTTAAGTGCTTGTGGTCAAGTTGCTGCCACCCCATCACTACCACAAGATCCCAATTTTTCTCCTCAAGACTAAACTACAGGACTTCTGGGGTTTTCTTTACCTGTAGCAATGACCATTACCAGGTTCTCCCTCCAAGCTGAGGAATTAAAGAGAAAAAAATTGGTAAAATCCCCACTGGTTAGACAGTACATAAAATTGTGTTCTTTCTCAATACTGTGCCTTCCAATTCATGAACACTATATATCTCTCTACTTATTTAGATCTTATTTAATTTTTCTCAGCAATAGTTTTTACTTTCCATGCACAGATATTGCAAACATTTTGTTAAATTTATCACTAAATAATTCTAAGCAATTATTTTTTAAACTTTGATCTTTCACCCATTTCTCCCACCTCTAAACTCCCCTGCCTCTGGCAACCATCAATCTGTCCTCTGTATCTATGAGCTTGTTTTTTTTCTGTGTTTTATTATTTTTTTATATATCACATATAAGAGAGATCATATAGTATTGGTTCTCTGTCTGACTTATTGCACTTAGCATAACACCTCAATGTCCATCCATGTTATCACAAATGGTAAGATTTCTTTCTTTTTTATGGCTGAATAATATTCCATATTTCTTTATCCATTCATCCATTGATGGACACTTGTTTCATACCTTGGCTATTGTAAATAATGCTGTAATAAACATAGAGGTGCATATATCTTTTTGAGCTAGTGTTTTTATTTTCTTCAGATAAATAATCGGAAGTGGAATTGCTAGATCATATGGTAGTTCTATTTTTAATTTTTTGAGGAACCTCCATATTGTTTTCTACAGTGGATGCATCAATTTACATTCGCACCAACAGTCCACAAGTGTTCCCGTTTCTCCACTTCTTCACCAACACTTATTATTTCTAGACTTTTAGTAATAGCTATTCTAATGGGTGTAAGGTAATGTCTCATTGTGGGTTTCATTTATATTACTCTGATGATTAACAATGTAGAGCATATTTTCATGTATCTATTGGCCATCTGTAGATCTCTTTTGGAAAAATATCTATTCAGACCTGCCCATGTTTTAATCAGATTGTATGGGTTTCATTTGTTTGTTTTTTTGCTATTGAGTTGTATTTACATCTTTTAAAAAATGTATACCAAATAAAAAGTTTTTGTAATTAGGATTATTTATAATAAGTTTATTTTTAACTCTTAAGCTAGGGCTATAAGTGAATTACACACCAACAACACAATTTTATTGAATATGATTTTGACTATATATGAGCCATTACCAGTGAGTTTTACATATTCATATGTTTATAAGAATGTGATTGCCATCTTTTTATTTCAGCTTGAAATGCCTGTTAGCATTTCTTATGAAGCAGTTCTAGTGGTAATGAAATTCCAGCTTTTGCTTGTTTGGGAAAGTTTTTCTTTCTCCTTCATTTCTGAAGGACAGCCTTGCTGGGTATAATATTCTTGGTTGATAGCCTTTTTTCTCCACTATTTCGAATATTGTCATCCCATCATCTCCTAGGCTTTAATGTTCTGTTGAGAAATCCCCTTATAGTCTAATGGGAGCTCCTTTGTATGTAATGAGTCATTTTTCTCTTGCTGCTTTCAAAAATCTCTCTTTGTCTTTTATATATGACAATTTAACTTTGTGTCTTGGTGTAGCCATTTTTGGGTTCAACCCCAAAACGGACCTCATGAATCTGGATGTATATTTCTCTCCTTAAGTTTGGAAAATTTCAGCCATTATTGCTTTAAAAGATTTTTTTTCCATTTCTTTCTCTTCTACTTCTCAGATTCCTGTAATGCATATTTTGTTTCTTTTGATGGTATTTCATCATTCCCATAAGCTTTCTTCACTCTTTCCATTCTTTTTTTTTCTTTTTGCTTCTCAGACTGAATAATTTCAAATGACTGATCTTCTAGTTCACAAATTCTGTCTTCTGCTTGGTCAAATCTGTTATTGATGCTCTCTATTGAATTCTCCAATTAAGTTTCTATATACTTACACTCTAGGACTTCTATTTGTGATTTTCTTGGATGATTTTTATTTCTTTGCTGAATTTCTCATTTTTAATACATTGTTTTTCTAATTTTGTGTAGCTGTATGTGTGTTCTTATAGTTCACTAAACTACTTTAAGAGGATTATTTTGAATTATTTGCCAAAATTTCATAGGTCTCAATTTCTTTAGGTTCAGTTATTGGAAATTTATTAGTTTTCTCGGGTGGTTTCATGTGTACCTAATTTTTCATGATCCTTCATTTTTTGCATTGGTATATGGGCATTTGTGACAGCAGTCTCCTCTTCCAAACTTGACAGGTTTACTTTGGCAGGGAAAGACATTTACCTGTCATCACAGCTTGGGATACTGGATGAGTCTGCTAGTAGAGTCCAAAGACAGGCAAGTCTTTCTATTATGGTCTTTCATTCCATGAGATCACTGCATGGGCTCTAAGGTCAGGGGCAGTGCCATTGGCTGTGCTCCACATTGAGTGATCCTGCAGGTTAGGCTCCAGATTCAATTGGGGTCACTGAGTGGGTTCCCTGATTGTGTGGGGTTGCTGGTTATGCTCATGGTCAGGTGGGGTCACTAGCTGGGCTCTGCAATCACCTCTGGTCAGGCGATATCACAGAATGTTTTTCCTGGAAGGGTGGTGTCACTTGCACAGTCCAGGATTGGGAAGTGATATAGGTTGTGCTTCACAGTTGCTCATGGTTCTATGAGGTTCAAGCTATGCACGCTGAACAGATGGTTCCACTGGCTAGATTCTATATTCAGAAGGGGCCACAGGCAGAGCTTCACATCAGATTGTGTTTTAGGCTGTGTTCTGCTATTGGGTGGTGCTACAGGCTGTACCCCAAAGTTGGGAAGGATTGCAGGCTGGGATTCATGATCAGATGAATGGCTTTACTGGCTTTACTCCACTGATATGAAAACTCACTGGGCAGGCTGTCTGGTCAGAAGTGGCTTCCAGTTGTATCCTGCTATTGGGTGGGGCTGCAGACTGTGCTCTGAAGTCAGGCTGGGCTCCATGGCTGAGTAGTACCATAGGTGGGCTCTGAGGCTGCCCCATATCACTGTTTGAGTTTCCTGATTATGCATGCCCGAAGGCTATACTTAATAGTTGGGTAGCATTTCTGGTTTAGCACTCTGCCCAGGAAGGACTGTAGGATGGGTTCTATAGCTGCCCAGGTTCCCTGGCCTAGCTTCTTTTTCGAGCAGAACTGGAGACTATATTCAGCAGTTGAGTGAGGCTGCAATTTTGCTTTCCTCCCTAGACTGGGCCATAAAACGGACTCCATGCTTAATACAGCTATTTGGCTTGGAACTCAAATCTCAGGCCGAACTGTCAACCAGGTTACCTGGCCAGTTGGGACCACAGACTTGACTCTGCAGATGGCAGAACTGCTTCCTGGCATCTCTGTTGGGGTGCCATTGAAAGCAGAAATGTGGTCTGTCAAGATCTGTGCTCTGATTGTGGTAAGCTCCACCCCCCTTCTCCATCTCTATTTGATTCCCAGTGGTTGAGTCCCCAGATTCCTCCTATGATCCCTGTGTGGTGAGACTTGAGTGGGTTTCCTGGGAAATGTCCTTTAACTCTAATGGAGCTGGATTTCCACCTTGGGTTTTTTCCCACTGGAGAAACCATAGGATGAGGGGTTCCCTCTTGGTGCAGTGCTGTGCCAGCCTGGGGAAGGGGTACAGTGGTCAGAGTATAGCCACTCCTCTTACCTTTATAATGTGGTCTTTCTCAGTCTTTGTTGTCCAGGGGGTGCTTCAGCCTCATTCCTGAGTTCTGGGATTTTCACAATGGTGTCTTGTCTATGGATGGTTGCTAATTGGTGTTCTTGTGAAAGGGATTGAAGTTGGGAACTACCTATGTCATCATCTTGATGACATCACACTCAAGAGCAAATTGTATACATGACAAAGAAATTAGGTGTTCTAGTCAAATATTTGTGGGATGTTTCTCTCTCTCTCTCTTTCCCTCATATATGTGTATGTATACAGATACATATGTACATACAATTGTTCATTCATTCATCCTTCCATTAAGAACTATTTATCAAGCCACTACTCTATTCCAGATCTTCTTCTAATCAAGAGTTTGGATGCATTAGAAAACAAAACAGAGAACCTTGCCCTCATGAAGCTTCTATTCATGCAAAAAGAAGTGGAAAATAAACAATATTTGAGTGTGAAAGAGTTTACAAAATAAGTCAGTACTGATATGAATATAAAAATTTTGGGATTTTCAGTATAGAGACGTTATATAAATGCATGATGCTAGATAACATTTCTGAGGATATTAATGCATGTGAGGAAGGAAAGGAGTCCACAGACTGAGCATTATGGCACTGAAGAGTACAAAAATCAGCATCGAATTCTGAGGAGCAACAATTGGGTAAGAGGAACATGAAGAGTAAGTTGTGTCTTGGAAACCAAATAAAGAAAGTATAACAATTGTATTAAATGCTGCTAATTATTTGGTAGGATGAGGACTGAGCCATTGGAATTAGAAATGTTAAGATCATTGGCACTCTTGACAAGAGCAGTTTCAGTGAAGTGGTTGGATTAAAAGTTGGATTGGAGTGGGTTTAAGAGATAATTTAGGACAAGAAATGAAGAAAGTGAGTATATATGACCATTCTGAAATATTTAAAATAAAACTTACAAAAATACATACTAAGAATGTATATTTATATTTTTTATTCGAATTAGGAAGTTTTGGGGTTTTTATACTTCTTCAGAATAATCATTAGAAATGCTGAGTAATAGAGTAAGAGATAGCAAAACATTTACTGTTTTAAGAATCTGGTTGAAATTTCATTTTAATAAAGATATTTATCTTGGTATGTTGAAGCCATGCAACAAAATTTAGTTTTCTGTGAAACATAGATCTCACAAGGAATTCTGTAGAGTAAAATAGGACTCAAATAAATTATTCCTTTTGGGAAATACACTGTACTTCCTATTCAATAATTTGTCAATAGTTTTATGCAATTACTTTTTATGCCATAAAACCCTATTGGAAATGCTGTCGAAGGGAATACATACTTACCCTCTAAATGTAAATATTTTTTTCTTGTGAAATGGTCTTTAAAAAAATTATACAAAGAACTAAACTATTAAAATGATTTATTTAATTCAAACAGGAAGAAAAATGTGTCAGTATCATTGTTCAAGCTAAAGCTATAATTAGTATCAAACTAGTATAGCTCTTCAGCTTCAGATTCACATGACTGTGTCTAAGTTCCCCCAAATATTACTTTTACAGAAATGACGTAGTAAACAAACAATAAACAGCAAAGCAAAAGTATTCAAAGTACCATTAAAAAGAATCACAAAGGCCCTTAAAATATTTAAAGTTAAGCATAATATCCTAGTAGGCAATGGTTCATGTTCTACCATGCACTGCTTTAAATAGATGCAGTGACACAACCAGCCATCCCCAAACTGGTTCACCTAACTTAAGAACAGAGATACATGTAATAGTAAGACAAAATTGGCTTGAAATTGTTGTCCACCTTTGTTATATAAGATATTATATAACAGTGGTTAATAGCTCAGGCTCTGCAGCCAGACTATATAGACTGGCCCTGACATTTGAAGATTGAGTATGAAGAAAAACAAGGATGTTTAATATATCTCCATCTTCAAGATATTTCAAGCTGGATGAAGGGATAATAAATATGTAGAGGGATTAAGATTATTTACAGTATAGTTTGGGGCTATGATGAGTAATATGAATTTTGCAGGAAAAGTTCACCATTTTACTAAATATATTTTTTAATATAAAATAACCAAATACTGTAAATTGATTGAATCAAATATTCTCATTATAGTTTGCAGGAAATTAAAACTACAATTGCAATGATTGATATTCTCATGAACTCACCTATTTGTACCATTATAAAACTTTGCAGGTTTCAAGGTATATGTTTGGAGTAGAATAAAATTAAGGAGGAAAGATAATATGTGATGTTGCTAAAATATTTTTGCTGAGTCTTTTCCTTTAAGGTTGCCAGTTAAAAAACAGGACACAGTTAAATTTGAATTCCATATAAACAATGAATAATTTTTAGCAAAAGTTTGTCCCAAATATACATGGGGACATTTTCTTGGTGATTCATAGTACTTTCAGTTTGTGTACAAAGTACAAATTCATAGTACTTTCACTGTTATTATTTTTCACCACTGTAAATTCTGTAGGTCATAAAATTTTCTTTGGTTACCTAGAGCTAATTGTATGTCTTTCAGTTTGATGATGTTGGGAAGACCAGGCACAACAGTCAATGGATACTGTAGAACTAACAATGTAACCTCCAATTTTATGACTGACATCTTCAAGAAAGAATTTATGTTGGAAAGATTTTGCATTAATTTTTGCAACTCAAAAAACACAAAAGTACATTTCACACACATACATACATTCTTATGAACTAAATACATTAAAATTAAAATATTCACCTATGGTCAACTAATCTATGACAAAGGAGTCAAGAATATACAATGGAGAAAAGACAGTCTCTTCAATAAGTGGTGCTGGCAAAACTGGACAGTTACATGTAAAAGAATGAAATTAGAACACTCTCTAACATCATACACAAAAATAAGCTAAAAATAGATTAGAGACCTAAATGTAAGACCAGACACTATAAAACTCTTAGAGGAAAACATAGGAAGAACACTCTTTGACATAAATCTCAGCAAGATCTTTTTTGATTCACCTCCTAGAGTAATTGAAATAAAAACAAAAATAAACATTGGGACCTAATGAATCTTAAAAGCTTTTGCAAAGCAAAGGAAACTACAATCAAGATGAAAAGACAACCCTCAGAATGGGAGAAAATATTTTCAAATGAATCAACAAAGGATTAATCTCCAAAATATATAAACAGCTCATGCAGCTCAATATTAAAAAAACAAAAAGCCCAATCAAAAAATGGGCAGAAGTCTTAAATAGACATTACTCCAAAGAAGACATACAGATGGTCAAGAAGCACATGAAAAGCTGCTCAACATGATTAATTGTTAGAGAAATGCAAATCAAAACTACAATGAGGTATCACCTCACACCAGTCAGAATGGGCATCATCAGAAAATCTACCAACAACAAATGCTGGAGAGGGTGTGGAGAAAAGGGAACCCTCTTTCCCTGTTGGTGGGAATGTAAATTGATACAGCCACTATGGAGAACAGTATGGAGGTTCCTTAGAAAACTAAAAATAGAATTAACATATGACCCAAAAATCCCACTACTGGGCATACACCCAGAGAAAACCATAATTCAAAAAGACACATGCACCCCAATGTTCATTGCAGCACTATTTACAATAGCCAGGTCATGGAAGCAACCTAAATGCCCGTCGACAGACAAATGGATAAAGAAGATGTGGTACATATACACAATGGAATATTACTCAGCCATAAGAAGGAACGAAATTGCATCATTTGTAGAGACGTGGATGGATCTAGAGACTGTCATAGAGAGTGAAGTAATCAGAAAGAGAAAAACAAGTATCGTATATTAACGCATATATGGGGAACCTAGAAAAATGGTACAGATGGAACAGTTTACAGGGAAGAAATAGAGACACAGATTTAGAGAACAAATGTATGGACACCAAGGGGGTAAACTGGCAGGGGGTTGGTGGTGGTGGGATGAATTGGGAGATTGGGCTTGACATATATACACTAATATATATAAAATAGATAACTAATAAGAACCTGCTGTATAAAAAATAAAATAAAATAATTTTTTTAAAAAAATCAAATATTTATACATAATTTTTATCATACTAGTGATGAGAGTTTTACAAAAAATATACATGTCTGTATTTTTACTTCCTTTTAAACAGATTTTTCACTAAAATAGATTAACAGTAATTCATTTTAAATATCATAGTACAGTGCTCATATGAAGCAATAAAGGAGTTAAGAAGCTAAAATTAGAGCAGAGATAGTATTTGGATGTGATATGTGTACAGTTTGGTTGTCTGACAAAAAGAGCTTTGAAAATTATTCACCACACTCTGGATATTAAAAAACTCTTAGAATGTGTGCCAAACAGTGTTTCATTTTTGACAGTGTATATTACTTGACAAATGAAGAAGTGATTACAATTAGCTATGCAACAAGTAAATCTTTTCTAATGGCAGTCATCCAGAACTAATGTAGATGGTTGTGGTAAGCAGAATTCCAAAATGACTTCCTAACAACCTCCACTCAAATCTCCTGGACTGTGAATGTGATAACATGCTCATGATTACATTATTTTACATGGCAAAAGATATTTGCAGATGCAAATAAATTTACTAATTATTGACTTTGAGTTAATCTAAAGACCTAATCTCATCACATCAACCCTTTAAAAGGAACGAGTTTTCTCTAGCTGGTAGCAGAAAGAAAAGCCAGAGAGATGGAAAGCATGAAGATTCAACACATCATTGCTGACTTTGAAGGTGAAGGGGCCACATACAAGAACCTGAGAGTAGTCTCTAGGAACTGAGAGTCTTCCTCTAGCCAACAGCCAGCAACCAAATGGGGACTTCAATTCTACATCCACAGGAAACAATTCCACCAGCAACCTGAATGATACTAGAGAAAGATTTTTCTCCAAAATTCAAGTAAGGATTACATCTCTGCCAACGTCTTGATTTCAGTCTTATGAGACCCTGAGCAAAGAACAAAGATATGTTGTGTCTGAAATTTTGACTTACTGAACTGTGTGCAAAACAGGTCTTGTTTTAAGCTATTGCATTTTTGAATGTTTGTTAAACTGATATATTAAATTAATACAATGGCCAACTAAGAAAAACTAATGGGGTGATTGAAAAAGAAGTATTTTGCTTATTTTTCCTGTTTTCTGAATCTGTCAGTTTACATAGGTTATGCCTTTCCTTTGAGGGAAGCAGAAACAAGGAAATTTTTTCATTATTCCTTCAGAGGAAAATTATCTGTACATTATTGAAACCAGAGCTACCGTGAAACATGACATGTGATTTTGTTAGACCAATTGGAGCCTTTTTTTGCCATGATCCTCCCATGCTAAATTTATAGCTTGTCTAGAAAAAGCCAAAAGGAAAAGCCATTTTGGAGAGCACTTCTAGGTCTTGGGTCCATGCTGAAGATTATACAACTGCTGCCAAATTTTTAAACTCTTCAGAGCTTCTGAAGATTAAAATATGGCAGATTTTAAGTAAGTACTTCTCAGCCTTCTGTCCTAATATAAAATTTACACGCCAAATTCTGTCTGCATGTATAACCACTAAATCTAGATTTAGTCATCCCTCTGAATTTCTCTTAGGGCTTCCTTAGTCAAAGCACAGATGGGAAGGCTCTCTGACTCATGCCCTCTAGGTGGGCCAAGAGCCTAGGGCGTAATAGGATTTTAAAAAGAACACTTATTCCAGCAAATACCATGATGTAACCATCTTTTAAAAATTATGACAAAATAAACACTTCTAAAGTCTGTGCAGTATTGACTATAGGCAAGTGACAAGAAGGAGGGATTGAAGGGGAATTTTTTTACTTCCATATGTGGAATTTCCTATGTAAAAAATTTGAGGGCTTTCTTAGTCATACTTAATAGCTACATCAGCAAGTTTTATCTAAAAGTACCTCAATTTAATGAAGAGTGTCTGTTCTGAATAAAGAGACAACTGTTACATTTAGGGCACATCCACACTTTAAATTAATAAGGGTTAATTTATGCAATTAAACTGCCAATCTGAAGTTATAGCATAGACATTCTAGTTACAAGAAGTTATGGGTATTGTGCCAAAGAAGGAGATATGATCATTTAAACTAATAATTAGGATGTGGGCTCTCGTGTTAAATTGTCTGCCTTAGTAGGTAGAAGCTGGGGGAAGGGACAGGATTGAGAAGTAAAAAAAATATCGACAACAACAACAAAAAAACAAAACTCTTATTCTTAAAGGTAGAGCAAATATAAGAACAAACAAGTCTTTCTTTGTTTAGCTCTGTGACTAAAACTCCAAAGATTGAATGATTTAATGAACATTTAGTAATCTCCTATTATGTATCTAGCACTCAGAGATAAAATTATAATTTTGACTCAATATGCAGAATTAGCTCTCTGCACCTTTTTATCCTTTCTAGCCTTTTGCTAGAAAAAGTTACTGTTCTTTCTTTTACTCTTTTTCTATAATTATTGTTACCAGGTTGGCATGCATTGTGTCAAATAGCTTCAACTGAAGAGGTCAGTAGAAGACCCAGACAAGCAATCTCAGTCCTTGTGATAGCAAGCAAAAATCGCAGACTACCACTTCGGGTTTAAGCACAAAGAAAAGTTTATTAAAACATGGTTACACTCTTCCAGGGAGAGTGGGCTGTTTCTGTGAAGTGAAACCAGCACTCCTGTACAGGCTTAAGGGTGTTTATAAGGAGCATTCTGCGAGGAGGTGGGGTGAGTGACAGAGTATCATTATTTGATTGACAGTCCTGAGTTGTGTAACAAGTTCATTATTGCACATGCCCTTACCCTTAATTCACTAAGAAATGCCCACCTGGGCAGGTGTGCAAAACCACGTGCAGGTTTTATTATAATGATGGTATAATGAGTTTGGGTTTACTATAGGTTATACACCTGTCTGGTCTGGGTATGCACATCCTGGGGAAGTTCCCTTGTGTTACTGTGCTCCCTCTTTATCAGGAAAAGTTGCTCACCACCTAACTATAGTTTTGCCCATTCTAGGTGGGGTCAGGGGAAGATCCCCAGATGGTTGGGGTATAACTTGACTACTCCCCCCTTGTCTTTTCACCACTGTCACCTTGCTGCTAATGTCTGACTGACTACTTAACACTCCCCCCTTAAGGATATGGCACCCAATTCTTTGGGACATGAGTGATGACTGCTCTGGCTGCTTCCTGCTGGTAAGGGGTGGAGTTTTGATTGGATCCCTCCTCTTGCTCTTTTTCAGCTAGGAGATGGGCAGGAGTGATGACCATCAAGGGATCCCATGTAGATCTCAGTCTCAGGTCCAGGCTGAATGGACCGGTAGCCACCTCGCAGAACCATTTGGAATCGAACAGCCTGTATGCATTCTGAAACGAGTCAAACAAGCAGGTTAATGATACAAGGGTCTAACAACAAAACAAAGGCTATCAGGACTAATTGTCCCAACAAGAGCAACAGCCATGTCCATATCTGGGTCTCCATAGAGGAGAGGAGGATAGAAAGCCAGCTAGGGCCCTGTCCTGCTCTCTCTTTTAGATCTTCTATAAGTTTGATGTTTTTCTTTAAAACCAGAAGGTTTTCTTCAACCTGGCTGGAGGTATTAACATAGAAGCAGCACATTTCATTTAGCAGGGCACAGATACCCCCTGCCTCAGCTGTTATAACATTAAGGGTCCTCCTATTTTGTAAATCCACCACAGCCAGAGAATCTAGGGCTGACTATTGTTCCTCAATGGCAGCTACTGTAGCCTTCCAGAATTCCTGGACCATTATGGTAAGATTGAGAATGCACCTGTCTAAGAGGGGTATACCCGCAAACCAAAAAAATTCCTTTAAAGACACTGTGGATCACTTCAGGCCAATCAAGAATTAGGTTATCATGAGCATATCCCTCCCAATCAGTGGTTTGTTTTGGTCTCTTTTGGACAAGTTTCTTTTTTTTTTATTTTTTTTTTTTTATAAATTTATTTATTTATTTATTTTGGCTGTGTTGGGTCTTCGTTTCGTGCGAGGGCTTTCTCCAGTTGCGGTGGGCGGGGGCCACTCTTCATTGCGGTGCACGGGCCTCTCACTGTTGTGGCCTCTCCCGTTGCGGAGCACAGGCTCCAGATGCGCAGGCTCAGTAGTTGTGGCTCACGGGCTTAGTTTCTCCGCGGCATGTGGGATCTTCCCAGACTAGGGCTCAAACCCGTGTCCTCTGCACTGGCAGGCAGATTCCCAACCACTGCGCCACCAGGAAAGCCCTTGGACAAGTTTCAAGGCTTCTTCGAGGAATGACCCAAGGTTGGGAATGCCTCCTGAGGAAGCAAAATCCCTTGTAGTCATAATGGTTGCCTCCAGGACAGCAGCAATGATCATGCAGGTGCCCCTCCAAAGTGTGGGAAGGTCTAGATATACCAGGTATCGCATAGAAATGAAAATCCAGTGCCCCTCAAGGATACCCCCGTTGTGGGTCCTGAGAGCCAGGCCTTGACTTCTTTGTAGTTTTCCTCCAGAAAATAGCTAGGGTCTCATGGCTTATGATTATATTCAGAAGGCCAAACACCGAGGAAGTAATCATCTATACACAGAGGGGAGAATCCAGGTTCTGATTATGAGTGTGATGGGGGGATTGACATAACAAATTTCTGAATATTAACTGTATTATATTATATTTTGGAGGAGGAGCTCGCAGGGAGGTTAGGTTAAGTAGGTGTCCAGTTGTCACACCAATCCCTACATATTCAGTTCCCAGGGCTGAGTTGTTTATGGGGATATGGTCCTCATTAATATATATTTTTATTTGCAGTCTTCCTTGAGTTTGCCCAATACAAAGTGAAATTACCTTCGTGTACATTGTATTCATCCTCTTCTGACCAGGGATCCCACCCCAGGCTAGTCTGATTAAAGTTGAGGGTATAGTTACAAAAGGAATCATTTAACCAGCCCAAGGTGGGTCCCCTCGTAAGGAAGGCCTACCATAGAGCATTTCATAAGGGCTAAGGTTAAGGCCTTTGGGGCTCTGTTCTGATCCTTAAAAGAGCCATAGGGAGGGCTTCCTTCCAACTGAGGGAGGTCTCTTGGGTTATTTTTCTGAAGGTATTCTTTAAGTGTCAGTTGGCTCTTTCTACCTTTCCTGAGGACTGGGGTCTCCAGGAAGAATGAAGGTGGTACTCAATATCTAGAACCTTGGATATCTGCTGAGTAATGTGGGAAACAAAGGCAGGACCATTATCACTCTGAAGAGACAATGGGAGGCCAAATTTAGGGATGATTTCAGTTAAAAGCTTTTGGGCTACCACCGAAACTTTTTCTGTCCTAGTGGGGAAAGCTTCCGCCGAGCTGGTAAAGGTGTCTACAAACACCAAAATATACGAATATCCTCGGTAGGGAGAAACCATTGTAAACTCCATTTACCAGTCTTCCCCTGGATATGTTCCATGTCTCTGACCCAGAAGGGCCAACTGGGGTGGCTTAGTTCCCTGAGGATTTTTAGTCAGACAAGTAGGGCATGATGAGGTTACCTTATTAACTACATTGTAAAGTCCCTTCCCAGAGAAGATAAGAGAAACAATCTGGTATAAGGCATCTCTCCCTAGGTGACAGGTGTCATGAAAAGATTTAATATTTTTCCATTGGATCGATTGGGGCAGGTGAGTTAAGCCCTCTCTCTGGTACCATCTGTCTGGGTCAAGGTGCTACCCATGATTTATTTGATCTCCTCAGGCAGGTAAGATGGAGAAGGGAGAGAAATAAGTGAAGGAACTAAGGTTCCCTCTATCACAAAGCGCTGAAGTGCTGCCTGTTGGGCAGCCTGATCAGCTAGCCGATTTCCTTTTGGTATTTCATCGTCACCCTTCTGGTGACTTCTGCAATGAATCACTGTTACCTGGGATGGCTTGAGGACTGCCTCCAAGAGGGAGAGAATTTGATGTCCATACTTAATTGGGCTGTTTCTGTCCGGCAGGTAGCCAAGTTCCTTCCAGATAGCAGCATGAGCATGCAGAACCAAAAAAGCATATTTAGAGTCAGTATATACATTAAAGGCCTTATTTTCACTCAGGGATAAGGCTTGGGTTAAAGCAATTATTTCTGCCAATTGGGCTGAGGTCCTTGGGGGAAGAGTCTGGACCTCAATAACCTGTGTCAAGGAGACCATCACATACCCTGCCCTTCTACATCCTTCAGAAATAAAACTACTTCCATCAGTGAACCAAACCTCCTCAGGGTTTTGTAGTGGAATAACAGTTAGATCTGGTCATGGCAACAAGGAATGACATATTATATCTTCACATTGGTGAACTGGTAGACTTTCTTCAGGTAGGGGCAGCAGGGTAGCTGGATTTAAAGAGGAGCAGACCATGACACGTAGGTCTGGATTCTCCAACAATAATGCCTGATATTTGAGGATCCTGCTATCTATGAGCCAGAAATGGCCTTTCCCTTCCAGAAGAAAGGTAACCTGATGGGAGGTATATACAGTCAGGGGTTGCCCCAACATAAGCTTGGAGGCTTCTTCCTCCAATAAGGCCAAAGTAGCAACTACCCTAAGATAGTTGCACCATCCAGTGACCACTGGGTCCAGTCTCTTTGACAGATATCCTACAGGTCTCCCGACAGGGAGAAGTTCCTAAGTTAAGACTCCTAAAGCCACCCCTTGTTTTCCTGCCACAAATAGTTGGAAAGGTCTATCAGTTCTTGGGATTCCCAAGGCTGGGGCCTGAGATAGTAATGTCTTTAACTGTTGGAAAGCTCGGGTTTCTAGGGCCACAGAGCAGAGATTTAGAGTCAGATTTTCCTTTCAGGGCCTCATAAAGAGGTTGTGCTTTTAGTCTATAGTTAGGAATCTATAGTCTGCAATACGCTGTGGGACCTAAAAAGGCTCTGTTTTAGGGTAGTTTGTTCTGGCAGATCTAAAATCCCTTGTATTCTATCAGGGGAGATACTTCATTCCCCTGAGGAGGGGATTACTCTCAGATATTTGACTTCCTGCTGTGCCAATTGGACCGTGGACTTAGAGACTTTATAGCCTTGTTTGGCCAAAAAATTGAGGGGTTGGATAGCATGAGTTAAGGCTCTCTTGTGGTCTGAGGAACAAATAAGAAGGTCATCCACATACTGGATGACAGTCCTTTCCTCCAGGTGTAGATCTTGGAGGCCCTTGGCCAGGGCCTGGCCAAAAAGGTGGTGACTGTCTCAGAATCCTTGGGGTAGGTCGGTCCAGGTGAGTTGTTGTCCTCTATTCCCTTCCTCATGCCACTCAAAAGCAAAGAGGTAGTAGGACAGGGCGTCCAGAGGTATGAAAAAGAAGGTATCTTTTAGGTCTAATGCAGTAAACCAGGAGGCTGTGCCTGGGATAGTCCCCAACAAGTTGTACAGGTTGAGGACTACTGGATAGAGTGGAACAACTGCTTCATTGATAGCTCTGAAGTCTTGGAACAGTCTATATTCTCCGTTTGACTTCTTAACAGGTAAGATAGTGGTGTTGCAGGGAGAGCTGTAAGGAATAAGTAGCCAGTGTTGTAAAAATTTGGATATGAGAGGCTGCAGTCCCCTTTGGGCTTCTGGGTGAATTGGATATTGTTTCTGATTGGGAAAAGAGGTTGGATCCTTTAAGCACTGGGAGATGGTTATAGCTCTTCCCGGCATTCCATCTGCCCAGACCTGGGGGTCTACTGTTAACTCAGCTAAGGCTGGTGTGACAGTACTCAGAGGGGGCTGTGTCTCTAAGACCAAAAACTGGAGGGGCATTACCGGGGTGGTTCCCCCAAGTACCAGTCTGGTTCCCAGCTTGTACATGATGTCCCTACCTAATAGCAGGAAGGGGCATTCAGGTATGACCTGGAAGGAATGAGAGAAGGTATACCCTTCCCAGTAACAACACAAAGGGACAGTAAAAGGCCTAGTAGTAAGTTTACCTGAGACTCCTATAACCTGACAGGAGTTGGAGGAGAAGGGTCCAGAGAAGGAAACTAGGACAGAGTAGGAGGCCCCGCATCCAATAAGAAAGACATGGTTCTACCTGCCACATCCAGTTTCGCCCTTGGCTCCAATCCCTTAATACTGACGTTAAACAAGGCAGCCATCTGGAGCAGAGGGTCCTGTAAATCCAGGGCCATCCGAGGGGGGCAGTTGGCTCCACAACGGGCACATTTTTGGCATTTTGGACAGGGCATCTTGGAAGGCTTGTCCTTGTTTGAGCATTCCCTCACCAAGCTGCCAGGCTTTCTGCAGACCCAGCATCAATCTTGGCTTCTGTTGGGATGGGTCAGGGTTTCTCTGGATGGGGGTTGCCCCAATAGGGCTGCCAATAATTGGGTCTGCCTATTTTCTTTCCTCTTTTCACTCTCCCAAGTCTTGGCCTTCTCCTCCTGGTCCAGGTTATAAAAGGCAGTTGTGGCTGTAGCTAGAAGTTCATCTAGATTAATATTGGGCTCCTGTGTAAGCTTTTGGAGCTTCCTCCTGATGTCCGGTACAGACTGGGTAAGGAACCTATCTTTTAAAATGTTTTTTCCTTCAAAGGAGTCCAGGTCTAGGTTGGTATATTTAATTATTGCCTCCTTGAGCCTTTCCAGGAAGGCTGTAGGGTTTTCACTGTGTTCCTGGCTGATGGCCAAAACCTTTGACTAATTAATGGGTTTCCTTCTGCTTGCTTTGAGTCCAGCTTTTATACAGATTATAACATGTTCCTTTTCCAATTGCTCATTGGGGTTATTGTAATCCCAATGAGGGTCCATATGGGAAATGGCAGTTTCCCACACAGGGTATTTTGAGCTGGATAAATGGAGGCTGTCCACAAAGTTGTGGGTCTCCTTCAGGACTTTTTCCTTCTCAGTATCTGATAGAGTTTGCCCCAAGATTATTATGACATCCTTCCAGACTAAGTCAAAAGCCAAGGTTAAGTGCTGGAAGTTGTCAATGTAGCGGTAGGATCATAAGAAAATTTACCTAGTTCTTCTTTGATCTGTTTCAACTCTAGAAGAGTGAAAGCCTTCTGAATAAGTTTTGGTCCGAATGTTCCCATTGCCTCCACCAAAGGGCAAATTTTAGGGGGAGGCCTTGTGAGAGTCAGATCTCCTGGGTAAGACAGTAAGGGGGCTGTCAGTAGCAAAAGGGGATAGAGGGAAGATGGGGTGGTTTTAGTGCTATCCCCAGCTTTAAAGATTTTCTCCTTTTGGCTCTTATCTGTCTCAGGTTCCCTTTTGGCATTGCCCAGCTCAGATGGATCCTCTCTAGGAGAGGATGGAGACTGTCCCATCAGGGCCAGCACAGCAGAGTCAATTTTACAAGTCTTGCAGTGGTCTTCCCTATCTCTAAGAGCTAAAAAGGCTTGAAGATAGGGAATCTCGCTCCATTTTCCTTGTCGTTTGCAGAATAGATAGTTGAAGGACGGTAATATAGTTAATGCTACCATTTAAGAGCCACTCTTCTTGGTCCCCCAGCTTATACTGGGGCCAAGTGATGTTGCAGAAAAAGATTATTCTCTTTTTTCTTTAGGGTGTCAGGGTCAAAAGCCAACCAGGTATTGAGGATGCAGCCTCAGGGAGTGTCAGGAGGTGGGGGGCCTGAGGTTTGGTTACCCTTCTGGAAAGAGAGAATACACAACACTGAGGTCAGGGGAGTCTCAGCATCCTGATATCCCTGACCACCTGCAGGAGAGGGCGTCCCCTCTTCCTGGTATCAGTGGAGGGCCCTGGCCATAGACCTCCAGGACTATTGTCTGTTCCCTCTGGCTCCAAAGGCAGTGTCACCAATAGAGATCTCCCTGCCTTACTGGCAGTGAGGGCACACAACATTCAGGGAGAGTAACAGACCATGTGCCAATGGTTGTGTCACCTATAGAGATTTTCTCACCTGGATGAGCAATTTGTCTTGTAGAGGGAATACACAGCATTGAGGCTGTGTCACCAGTAGAAATTCTCTCACCTTAATGAGAAGTTTGTTTGTACTCTCTGGCTCCTTAATCTCATAATAACATGGTTATTCCTCCTTTCCCATTGCCAGTGGGCTAGGGCTCCTGTGTGGGTGATCAGGACCGTAAAGGCAAGTCCCTGGAGATTCCTGACAGGCTGGCAATTAGCAAGGTCTGGGTAGTGATGGGAATTGTTCTGGGTGGCCAAGTGGAGGAAGAGTTGGTTCTCCTTCGGGACCATGCAAAACAGATGTTTGAGACCACAAGGGAAAAATGAGGGGATCTCAAATAAGACTGGTCTTGCCAAAAAGGGACCTCTCCTCAAGGTTGGGGCACATGGAACTGCTGAGAGGCCTCACAAATACAACAGATTGGGTGTTTTGGGTGGCTGCCAGACTGATCTGTCAACAGAAGAAAATTCCTTTGAGTCTCAAAAGAGGAAAGAAGGGCCCAGAAAAGAAAGTGGAAAAACTTCCCAGAGTCCCACAATTGATCTCGATTCCAGCCAGTGATAGAAAAAAATGATTAGGAGGTCCCAGTAAGTTGAGCCGGAGAGAGGTTTGAAGCCTTCTCAATAGTCATAATTCAAGGAAGCTTGTCAAGGAGGTTGATTTGACAAGAGAGGTGTAAATATTTAACAGAGTCTGAAGGTGGCAGTTTATCCAATGTCGCTGCCAGCAGTGGCGAAGGATGTAAGTGAGAGGCCAGAGAGGAGAGTTGTGGGTAGGAAAATAATGGGTATAGATCTCCTGGGAACAGAATTTGGGTGTTTCAGGTTAGCACCGGCACACACACAGCAGCCGTTTCTCAGGCCTATTAGGCAAGGAGCAGAGGCATGTAAGACAGAGGCGATAAAGCCAGGTGGGCAATTGTCATGCAATGGTCGAAACCCGGAGGAAGCTGCAAGGCGGGCGGCTCAAGCATACCTTTAGCTATCTGAGTCACGGCACCAAAGATATTACCGGGTTGGCTTGCGTTGTGTCAAATAGCTTCAACCGGGGAGGTCAACGGATGACCCGGACCAGCAATCTCAGTCCTTGTGGTAGCAAGCAAAGAATCGCAGACTACCACTTCGGGCTTAAGTGCAAAGCAAAGTTTCTTAAAGCATAGTTACACTCTCAGAGGGAGAGCGGGCTGTGTCTGAGAAGTGAAACTAGTGCTCCTGTACAGGTTTAAGGGTGTTTATAAGGAGCATTCTGCAAGGAGGCAGGGTGAGTGACAGGGGATCATTATTTGATTGACAGTCCCTAGTTATGTAACAAGTTCTTTATTGTGCATGCTCTTACCCTAGATTCACTAAGAAATGCCCACAGTTGGGGTGGGTTAGTAAAACCGCAGGCAGATTTTATTATAATGATGGTATAATGAGTTTGGGTTTACTATAGGTTATACGTCTGTCTAGTCTGGGCATGCGCAGCCCAGGGAAGTTCCCTCCTGCTCCCTCTTTATCAGGAATAGTTGCACACCACCTGACCATAGTTTCTCCCGTTCTGGGTGGGGTAAGGGGAGGGTCCTCAGATGGTTGGGGTGTAACTTGACTACACCCCACTTGTCTTTTCACCACTGTCACCTCCTTTCTGCTAATGTCTAACTACCTAACATTATGATCTGATGTATATTCCAGAGGACTCGAAATGGAATTATTTCTAGATTTTACTGCGGTAATAATTTTTAAGGCATACTTCCAGTGAATTGAGTTCAAAATTTTAATATTTAAATCTCAGATCTTTTTCACAGACTTTGATCCTTCCATCCTTCTTTATCCAACTTTGGGTCAGTGGTATCACAGGCATCACAGGCACTTAAGGACTCTTAGGCTTCCTTTTTAGGAACTAATCACGATAACTCCCTCCCCGCTGCTCAAAATTCATCAATTTAGGCAAAAAGATATGGAGGAGTGGGGAGAATAGAAAGGCTACATTTTTTTTTTTTTTTAATTTTCAGTCTCATAAATTCCTGGATCCATCTCAGGACACCTTTGACTTTCATTTGATTCAGTGTTTGCACACAGAAACCCAGCTGTTATTTGGTTCCTCTGGCTTAACTTTCTTCAACAGCAGCAAAAACAAAAGCTTTTTCTTTTGGAGAAATTCTGTTGTGATGATGGAGTTAATTTTTTCTTGCAGTATCCAACTGCTGTTCTCCTTTTTCCTCAAGGATCTCTAGCTATTAAATGCCCTCAAATTCAGTTCCCAGAATTACTTCTATACTGCCTCCCACCTGGTTGTTAGTAACTCCAAATTTATCTCTCTTTATTATAGTACCCTTTTACTAATAACCCGAAATTTATCAGAAATTCTTAGATGCCATACATACCTGGAAAACCTACATTGCTTCCACTCACACTTTTGAAACTTGTCTTTTAATTTCCTAATATTTTCAAGATTCCAATATTTCTATCATATTTTTTTCTCCTCAATTTATTTTTTGCCATAGTCCATGACAAGTCCTAAGAAATAGTACACTTTACAGATCAGCCTTTGCCCTGGAGATCCAACGCATGGCTAGTATCTCACTGTACTTATTTATTGATTGATGTAAGTTGTGCAGAATTAATCATAGCTTCTTGTTCATGCGACTCTCTCATCATTGATCTATGATATGATTTCTTTTATTTCACATCTATGTATGCATGTATGTATGCAAATATGTATGTATGTGTCATCTACCTCTGTACATATTTAGTTCTGATAAAATGAAAAACTGTGAATTCACTACAAACATGAGATGTAAAATACTAACAATATCTTTAATCTAGCTATATGCATCCCTTAACATCTCTTTGATTTCTGCAAAAGAGATAAACACTTTCATAATTTCATATTTATCCTTCCATCATTTCCTTGCTTTTATTAAAAATATATTTTCATATCTACATATTTAGATATCCATATCTATATATTTTCCTACAGAATACACTGTTTTGGTTTTTTTTTTCTTTTTTAAAACCATGATGCCCTCCATTAAATTCTTTGTTAAATATTTTAAAAATAAACCTATTTTTGCAAAGTTTAGATTTACAAGAAAGTTGTGAAAGTAATACAGAGAGGTTCCATGTTCTCCAAATTCATTTTCCCTCATTATTAACATCTTATTTGTCACAATTAATGAATCTACATTGATACATTATTACTTTATTTAGATTTCATCTTTTTCCTAATATCCTTTTTCTTTACTTCCAGGATCCCATCTAGGATACCAATTACACTTAATCATCATGTCTCCTTAGGCTTCTTTTGGCTGTGCTTATTTCCAGACGTTTCTTGTTTTTGATAACATTGACAATTTTAAGAGTACTGATCAGACATTTTATAGGTTTTCTCTCAATTATAATTTGTCTGATGTCTTCCTTATGATTACACTGGAATAATCTGTTTGGGAGGGAGATAAAAGAGATAAAATGTCATTGTCATCATATATCATATCAAAGGTAGATACTATCAACATAGTTTATGACTGTTGATGCTGATCTTGATCATCTGGCTGAAGTAGTATTTGTTAGTTTTCTCCACTATAGTTAGTCTCTGCCCTCTTCCATACTGTATTCTTCAAAAAGAAGTTATTATGCATAGCCCACTTTTAAGGAGTAAGTAGATATATTCTCCTCTTTTAGGGTGGATCATCAGAATACTTTATTTGGAATTTATCTGTGTTGAAGATTTTTCTCATCTCCTTGATTTATTAATTTGTTCAATCATTTATTTATATTAGTTTGAAATCATGGAGACTTCTTTTATACTTTAAGTTACAATCTATTTCTACTTTGTTGTGTTATTCAACTTGTTCCATCATTGGTGATTGAAGACTCTTTCAATTAGCTTGTTTGATCCTTTGGTATGTTCCCATTAATGTGTTTTATTATTTTTTCTATTAAGCACATCTTTACTTTTTGGCCCTGCAAGATGCTCCAGGCTCATCTTGTATTTTTCCTTCTCCAGTCATAGAATCAGCCAATTCTCCAAGGATCCTTGGTCCTTTTATTGGAGAAAGGTATTAGAAACCAAGATCTTGGCACTAAGCATGATCTTTGCTATCGGAGTATCACTTCTTCTAGGCCCCTTCAGCTGCAAAAGCAAAAGAATATATATGCGTGTAAGCTAACCTGTTCATATACACACACACACACATATATAAATATTTCTGTATATAATCATCTATATCTATATTAAGTTACACATGAGTTCATACTGATGTTTCCAACTCTATTACCACATGGATCATTATAGCCTCCACCTCTTGGTTATCTATAAATCCATTCTAACACGGAGAAATTTGGTTCCCACCAGTTTCTAGCCATTTAATTAATTGTTATTTCCAGAATACATTTATAGCAGTATCACAACTGTTAACCCATATCCCTGAGTGAAGCCATTTTGTCAACTACAGTACAGTCCTTATGTATACTTTTTTGCCTTAAACATTATAGATTCCACTCATTTCCATGGTTATATAGGTCAGCACATTTTCCTCCATTCCCCTTAATGAGGTGGTACCATATATGTATAATACAGTTAGGTTGTTTTGCCATATTCTGCATTTCATCATGGGATATCCTGACCTCCTCTATAATTTTAAAATTTGCATTCTTACTGTTTACTCTTCATAAAAGGTGTAAAATTCTATGGGCTTTGATAAATGCATATGTCATCTATTCACCATTACTGTATTGTTCTCTTTCATCCCCAGTGGGGTAGACTACATTTCAGTTCTGACACTAACTACATGGAGTAAGTGTTGAACTCCACATATTTAAGGACTCAGTCATCCACAAAACTGCCCTTACTTCTGACAACAGGCACACTTCAGGGGGTTCCCAGGTCACATGCACTTCTGATTAACTGGTTACAAATGCACAGGTTCTCATGACTTCCTTGAAAATTCACTACAACTACTCACAGGACTCACGAAAGTTCTATACTTAAGGATTACGGTTTTATTACAAAGGACACAGATCAGAAACACTCAAATGAAGACACACATGGAATAAAGTCTGGGAAGGAATTTAGAACTTCTTTGTACTCTCCTCAAAAACCTGAGTATATTAACTTCCTGGCATATTAATGTATTTTTCAGCCAGGAAGCTCCAATTAGCCTAGATGTCCAGAGGTTTTATTGGGGTTTTCTTTCATATGTGTGATTGATTAAATCATTGACCTTGCAATTAAATTCAAAATCCTCCTCTTCTTCTTCCCTCCCTAGATGTTATGCTGGCCCAAATTTCCAAACTTCTAATCAAGCAATTGGTCTTTCTAATGACCATACCCCTCCTGAAGTATCTAGGGGCCTACTCTAAATCACATCATTAGCATAACAAGGATATTTTTATTAGCTAGAGAATTCCAGGAACTGGAACAAACACTGAATGCATATTTTACATACCACAAATATTTTACAGAATAGTTTCACTGTCTTAAAAATTACCCAAAGTGTGACCTATTCAACCATCCGTCTTTTCTCCTGAAATGGTCTTTTTACCATCTCTAGAAGTTGTTTTTGGACTGACTTCTTTCACTTGACAATGCACATTTAAGATTAAGCCACATTTTTCATGGCTTGATAGATCTTTTTTCTTCCTCATTGGATAATATTTCCTTGTATGAATGTATGAGAGTTTGTTTACATATTCACCTGTTGAATAAATGATTAGTTGCTTCCATTTTTTGTCATTATAAATAATGCTGTGATAAACATCTGCTTGCAGTTTTTTTATATGGGCATGCATTTTCAAATCAGGTGAGTATATACATAAGAGCACAATTACTAGATTGGATGGTAAGACTATGTTTAGCTTTGTAAGAAACTGCCAAATTCTATGCACCATATACTGACAATGAACAATCAGAAAGAGAAATTAAGGAAAGAACCACATTTACCACCACATCAAAAAGAATAATATACCTAGGAATAAACCTACCTAAAGAGATAAAAGGTCTGTAATGGGAAAATAATAATACACTGATGAAAGAAATTGAAAACAACACAGGTGAAAAGATATGCGTTCATCAATTGGAAGAATTAATATTGTTAAAAGGACCATACTATCCAAGGCAATCTAAAGATTCAATGCAATCCCTATCGAAATACTAAGGGCATTTTTCACAGAACTAGAACAAATAATTTTAAAATTTGTATGGAAATACAAAAAAACCCTGATAGCCAAAAAAATCTTGAGAAAGAAGAATAAAGCTGGAGGTATCACACTCTCTAACTTCAAACTATGCTACAAAGGTACAGTAATCAAAACAGTATGGAACCGGCACAAAAACAGATACATAGATCAATGGAACAGAATGGAGAGCCCAGAAATGAATCCACAGTTATATGGGCATTTAATGTACAGCAAAAGAAACAGGAAAATATAATGGGGAAAAGACAGCCTCTTCAGTAGATGGTGTTGGGAAAATTAGACAGCTTCATGCAAAAGAATCAAACTGAACTAATCTCTCACACTATGCATGCACAAAAATAAATTCAAAATGGATTAGAGACTTAAATGTAAGACATGAAACCATAAAACTAGAAGAAAACAAGAAGTAAGGTCTTTGACATCAGTCTTAGTAGTATTTTCTTTTGATCTGTTTCCTCAGGGAAGGGAAACAAAGGTAAAATTCTTTAAATGGGACTACAACAAACTTAAAAGCTATTGCACAGTGAAGGAAGCTATTAACCAAATGGAAATACCAACTAATGAATGGGAGAAAATACTTGCAAATGATATATTCATTAAGGGGTTAGTATAGAAAATATACAAAGAACTCATGCAACTCAACATCAAAAAAAATAAACAACCCAATGAAAAAATGGGCAGAAGTCCTGAATAGATATTTTTCTGAAGAAGACATATAGATGGCCAACAAGCACATGAAAAGATGTTCAACCTCACTAATCATCAGGGAAATGCAAACCAAAAGCATAAAGAGGTATCATATCACATCTGTCAGAATGACTACTATCAAAAAGACAACAAATAACAAGTGTTGGTGAGGATGTAGGGAAAAGGGAACATCTGTGCACTTTTTGTGGGAGAGTAAACAGATGTAGCCAGCCACTATGGGAAATGGTATGGAGTTTCCTCAAAAAGTTAAATATGGAAATATCATATGATCCATCAATTTCACTCCCAGGTATTTATCCAAAAAACCCAAAAATACTAATTAGAAAAAATATATGCATCCTTATGTTCATTGCAGCATTATTTATGATAGTCAATATATGGAAGCAACCTAAGTGCCCATCAATAAATGAATGGATAAAAATGATGTGATACAATATTTTTAATCAACTGTACTCCAATATAAAATGAAAAGTTAAAAAAAAGATGTGAGATATATATATATATTCCAGTGTGTGTGTATATATATATATATATATTCCAGTATATATATATATACACTGGAATATTACTCAGCTATTTAAAAAAAAGAAAACTTGCTGTTTACAACAATATGGACCTAGAAGGTATTATGCTAAGTGAAATAAGTCAGACAAAGAAAGACAAATACTGTATGATTTCACTTATATGTGGAATCTAAAAAACAAAGCAAATGTGCAAACATAACAAAACAGAAACAGAACTATAGATACAGAGAACAAAGAGGTGATTGCCAGTGGGGAGGGCTGTGGGAGTAGGAAAAAATAGGTGAGGGAGATTAAGAGGTACAAAATTCCATTGCAAAATAAATGAGTCATGGATATGAAGTGTGTAGTGTGGGGACTATAGTCACTAGGTAGTATCTTTGTATGGTGACCTATTGTAACTAGATTTATCAAGGTGATCATCTTGAAATGTATAGAAATATCAAATTACTATGTTGTGTAATAGGAACTAACCAAGGGTTTTTGGTCAATTATACTTCAAAAACAAACAAATTAATAGAAAAAGAGATCAGATTTGTGGTTAACAGGGGTGGGGGTGGTGGAGAGGGAAACTGGATGAAGGCAGTCAAAGGGTACAAATTTTCAGTTATGAGATAAGTGAATACTAGGGCTATAATGTACAACAAGATGAAATATAATTAACACTGCTGTATGTATGTTACATATGAAAGTTGTTAAGAGAGTAAATCCTGAGTTCTCATCACAAGGAAAAATGTTCTTTTTCTATTTCTTATATTTTGTATCTATATGAGAAGATGGATGTTCACTAAAATTATTGTGATAATCATTTCATGATGTATGTAAGTCATTATATTGTACACCATAAGCATATACAGTGTTATATATCAATTATACATCAATAAGATTGGAAGTACAAAAAAGTTATTTGTAAAAATATATATATTTGTATTGAGGTATAGTTGCTTTACAATGTTGTGTTAATTTCTGCTGTACAATGAACTGAATCAGCTATATGTATAGATATATATCCCCTCCATCTGGACCTCACTTCCACCCCCACCATCCCACCCATCTAGGTCACCACAAAGAACCAAGCTGAACTCCCTGCACTATACAGCAGGTTCCCATTAGTTATCTGTTTTACACAGGGTAGTGTATATACTTCAATCCTAATCTCCCAATTCATTTCACTTCCCCTTCCCCACCATGTCCACACGTCCATTTTCTATGTCTGAATCTATATTGCTGCCTGCAAATAGGTTCATCTATACTATTTTTCTAGATTACACATATATGTGTTCATATATGATATCTGTTTTTCTCTTTCTAACTTACTTCACTATGTAAGACAGAGTCTAGGTCCAAATGACCCAATGTCATTCCTTTTTATGGCTGAGAAATATTCCATTGCATATATGTAACACATTTTCTTCATGCATTTATCTCTCAATGGAGACTTAGGTGCTTCCATGACCTGGCTATTATAAATAGTGCTACAATGAATATTGGGGTGCATGTGTCTTTTTGAATTACGGTTTTCTCAGGGTATATGCCCAGTAGTGGAATTGCTGGGTCATATGGTAGTTCTATTTTTAGTTTCTTAAGGAACCTCCATAATGTTCTCCATGGTGGCTGTATCAATTTACATTCCCATCAACAGTGCAGGAGGGTTCCCTTTTCTTCACAACCTCTCCAGCATTTATTATTTATAGATGTTTTGATGATAGCCATTCTGAACAGTGTGAGGTGATACCTCATTGTAGTTTTGATCCGCATTTCTCTAATAATTAGTGATGTTGAGCATCTTTTCATGTGCCTGTTGGCCATCTGTATGTCTTCTTTGGAGATGTGTCTATTTAGGTCTTCTGCCCATTTTTGGATTGGGTTGCTTGTTTTTATTTGATATTGAGCTGCATGAGCTGCTTGTATATTTTGGAGATTAATCCCTTGTCAGTTGTATCATTTGCAAATATTTTCTCTCATTATGAGGTTGTCTTTTCATCTTGTTTATGGTTTCCTTTGTGATACAAAAGGTTTTAAGTTTCATTACGTCCCATTTATTTATTTTTGTTTAAATTTTCATTAATCTAGGAGGTGGATCAAAAAAGATGTTGCTGTTGGCTTCCCTGGTGGCACAGTGGTTGACAGTCCACCTGCTGATGCAGGGGACACGGGTTCGTGCCCCAGTCTGGGAAGATCCCACATGCCACAGAGCGGTTAGCCCCATGAGCCATGGCCACTGAGCCTGCATGTCCGGAGCCTGTGCTCTGCAACTGTAGAGGCCACAACAGTGAGAGGCCTACATACTGAAAAAAAAAATGCTGTTTCTGTGATTTATGTCAGAGTGTTCTTCCATGTTTTCCTCTAAGAGCTATACAGGTTCTGGTCTTATATATAGGTCTTTAATCCATATTGAGTTTATTTTTGTGTGTGGTGTTAGGAAATGTTCTAATCTCATTCTTATAAATGTAACTGTCCAGTTTTCCCAGCACCACTTACTGAAGAAACTGTCTTTTCTTCATTGTATATTCTTGCCTTCTTTGTCATAGATTAGATGACTATAGGTGCATGGGGTTATCTCTGGGTTTTCTATCCTGTTCCAGTGATCTATATTTCTGTTTTTGTGCCAGTATCATACTGTTCAGATGACTGTAGTTTTCTAGTATAGTCTGAAGTCACGGAGCCTGATACCTCCATCTCCATTTTCCTTTCTCAAGATGGCTTTTCCTATTCGGGGTCTTTTGTGTTTCCATGAAAATTATAGAATTTTTTGTTCTAATTCTGTGAAAGATGCCATTGGTAATTTGATACGTATTGTATTGAATCTGTAGATTGCTTTGGGTAGTATAGTCATTTTGAATGATATTGATTCCTCCAATCCTAGAACATGGTATTTCTCTCCATCTGTTTGTGTCATATTTGATTTATTTATCAGTGTCTATAGTTTTCTGAGTACAGGTCTTTTATCTCCTTATGTAGGTTTATTACTAGGTATTTTATTATTTTTGTTACAGTGGTAAATGGGATTGTTTCCTTAATCTTTCTTTCTGGTATTTCATTGTTAGTGTTTAGGAATGCAAGAGATTTCTGTGCATTAATTTTGTATCCTGCAACTTTACTGCATTCATTGATGAGATCTAGTCATTTTCTGGTAGCATAATTAGGATTTTCTAAGTATAGTATTGTGTCATCTGCAAACAGTGACAGTTTTACTTCTTTTCCAATTTGGATTCCTTTTATTTCTTTTTTTTCTCTGATTGATGTGGCTAGGACTTCCAAAACTATGTTGAGTAATAGTGGTGAGAGTGGACACCCTTGTCTTGCTAGTGATTTTAGAGGAAATGCTTTCAGTTTTTCACCATTGAGAATGATGTTTGCTGTGGGTTTGTCATATATGGCCTTTATTACGTTGAGGTAGGTTCCTTCTATGCCCACTTTCTCGAGAGTTTTTATCATAAATGGGTGTTGAATTTTGTCAAAAACTTTTGCTGCATCTACTGCGATGATCATGTTGCTTTTATTTTTAAATTTGTTAATATGCTGTATCACATTGATTGATTTGTGTATATTGAAGAATACTTGCATCCCTGGGATAAATCCCACTTGATCACGGTTTATGATCCTTTTAATGTGTTGTTGGATTTGGTTTGCTAGGATTTCATTGGAGATTTTTACATCTATGTTCATCAGTGATATTGGCCTGTAGTTTTCTTTTTTTGTGATATGTTTTACTGGTTTTGGTGTCAGGGTGATGATGATCTCATAGAATGAGCTTCGGATTATTCCTTCCACTACAACTTTTGGAAGAGTTTGAGAAGGATGTGTGTTTGGTCTTCTCTAAATATTTGATAGCATTCACCTGTGCATCCATCTGGTCCTGGACTTTTGTTTGCTGGAAGATTTTTTTTTTTTTTTTTGTGGTATGCGGGCCTTGCTCTGCTGTGTCCTCTCCCGTTGCGGAGCACAGGCTCCAGACGCGCAGGCCCAGTGGCCATGGCCCACGGGCCCAGCCACTCCGCGGCATGCGGGACCCTCACAGACTGGGGCGCGAACCCGGTTCCCCTGCATCAGCAGGCAGACGCGCAACCACTGCGCCACCAGGGAAGCCCCCTGGAAGATTTTTAATTGCAGTTTCAATTTCATTACCTGTGATAAGTCTGTTTATATTTTCTGTTTTTTCCTTGTTCTATCTTGGAAGGTTGTACCTTTCCAAGAAATTGTCCATTTCTTCCCAGTTGTCCATTTTTTTGGCATATAGTTGCTTGTAGTAGTCTTTATAATCCTTTGTATTTCTGCGAGTTCAGCTGTAATTTCTCCTTTTTCATTTCTAATTTTATTGATTTGAATAATGTCCCTTTTTTTCCTCATGAGTATGGTTAAAGCTTTATCAATTTTGCTTATCTTTTCAAAGAGCCCACTTTTAGTTTCATTGATCTTTGCTATAGTTTTTTTTTGTCTATTTCATTTATTTCTACTCTTGTCTTTATGATTTCTTTCCTTCTACTAACTTTAGGTTTTGTGTGTTCTTCCTTGTCTATTTGCTTTAGGTGTAAGTTTAGGTTGTTTATTTGAGATTCTTCTTGTTTCTTATGGTAGGATTGAATTGCTGTAATATTCCCTCTTAGGACTGTTTTTGCTGCATTCCATAGATTTTGGGTCATTGTGTTTTTATGGTCATTTGTTTCTATATTTTGATTTCCTCTTTGATTACTTCTATGATTTCTTGGTTATTTTTTAGCATATTGTTTAGCCTCGATGTATTTGTGTTTTTACAATTTTTTTTCCTGTAATTAATTTCTAATCTCATAGTGTTGTGTTCAGAAAAGATGCTTGATATGATTTCAATTTTCTTAAATTTACCGAGGCTTGATCTGTGAACCACCATGTGATCTATCTTGGAGAATGTTATGTGTGCACTTGAGAAGAAACTGGAATCTGATGTTTTCAGATGGAATGTCCTATAAATATCAATTATGTCTTTCTGGTTTATTGTGTCATTTAAAGCTTGTGTTTCCTTATTTATTTTCTGTCTGGATTACCTGGCCATTGGTGTAAGTAGGGTGTTAATGTCCACCACTATTATTGTGTTACCATCAATTTCCCCTTTTATGCCTGTTAGCATTTTCCTTGTACATTGAGGTGGTCCTATTTTGGGTGCATATATATTTACAATTGATATAACTTCTTCTTGTATAAATCCGTTGATGATTATAT
Source organism: Physeter macrocephalus (assembly GCF_002837175.3). Classification (NCBI taxonomy): domain Eukaryota; kingdom Metazoa; phylum Chordata; class Mammalia; order Artiodactyla; family Physeteridae; genus Physeter; species Physeter macrocephalus. The sequence continues at coordinate 67,012,166 of NC_041234.1, read as the reverse complement.
AGTGTCTTTATTTTAAAGTCTAGTTTATCTGATGTGAGTATTGTTACTCCAGCTTTCTTCTGATTTCCATTTGCATGGAATACCTTTTTCCATCCCCTCACTTTCAGTCTGTATGTGTCCCTAGGTCTAAAGTGGGTCTCATGAAGACAGCATATATATGGTCTTGCTTTTGTATCCATTCGGCCAGTCTTTGTCTTTTGGTTGGAGCATTTTATCCATTTACATTTAAGGTAATTATCAATATGTATGTTCCTTTTGCCATTTTCTTAATTGTTTTGGGTTTGATTTTGTAGGTCCTTTTCTTTTCTTGTGTTTCCCACTTAGAGAAGTTCCTTTAGCATTTGTTGTAGAGCTGGTTTGGTGGTGCTGAATTCTCTTAGTTTTTTCTTTTCTGTAAAGCTTTTGATTTCTCTGTTGAATCTGAATGAATTCCTTGCTGGATAAAGTAATCTTGGTTGTAGGTTTTTCTCTTTCATTACTTTAAATATATCCTGCCACTCCCTTCTGTCCTGCAGAGTTTCTGCTGAGAAGTCAGCTTATAACCTTATGGGTATTACCATGTATGCTATTTGTTTCTTTTCCCTTGCTGCCTTTAATATTTTTTATTTGAGTTTAATGTTTGTTAGTTTGCTTAATATGTGTCTCAGCATTGTTTTCCTTGTGTTTATCATGTGTGAGACTCTCTGTGCTTACTGGACTTGGGTGACTATTTCTTTTCCCATGTTAAGGAAGTTTTTGAAAATAATCTCTTCAAATATTTTCTCATACACGTTTGTTTTTTTTTTCTTTTCTTCTTCAGGGACCCCTATAATTCGAATGTTGATGTGTTTAATATTGTTCCAGAGGTCTCTGAGACTGTCCTCAATCCTTTTCATTATTTTGTCTTTAATCTGCTTTGTGGCAGTTATTTCCACCATCATATTGTCCAGCTCACTTATTTGTTCCTGTGCTTCAGTTATTCTGTTATTGTTTCCTTCTAGTTTATTTTTCATTTCAGTTATTGTGTTGTTCATCACTGTTTGTTTGCTCTTTAGTTCTTCTAGGTCCTTGTTAAACATTTCTTGTAGTTTATCAATCCGTGTCTCCATTCTACTTCCGAGAATTTGGATCATCTTTACTATCATTACTCTGAATTCTTTTTCGGATAGGTTGCTTATTTTCTCTTCTTTTATTTGATCTTGAAGGTTTTTACATTGCTCCATTGTCTGTAACAGATTTTTATTTTGCTTTCTCATTTTCTTTGATGAGTGGGGCTGTGTCCTTCTCTTACTGATTGTTTGGCCTGAGGCTTCCAGCACTGGAGTTTGAAGGCAGTTGAGCGGATCCATGTCTTGGTGCTGAGACAAGGACCTCCGGGAGACCTCACACTGATTAATATTCCCTGGGACATGTAGTTCTCTGTTAGTCCAGTGGCCTGGACTCAGTACTCCCAACACAAGAGCTCAGACCTGACCCCTGACCAGGGAACCAAGACCCCACAAGATGTGTGGTGTGATTAAAAAAAAAAAAAAAAGAAACAGAAAGAGCAGAACAATAACAAATAATCAAAAATAAAATAGAGGGCTTCCCTGGTGGTGCAGTGGTTGAGAATTCACCTGCCGATGCAGGGGACATGGGTTCGTGCCCCGGTCCGGGAAGGTCCCACATGCCGCGGAGCGGCTGGGTGCATGAGCCATGGCCGCTGAGCCTGCACGTCCAGAGCCTGTGCTCTGCAAAGGGAGAGGCCACAACAGTGAGAGGCCCACGTACCAAAAAAAATAAAATAAAATAAAATAAAATAATAAAATAGATACACAACAGAGAAGATGGTGGAAAAGTAAGACGTGGAGATCACCTTCCTGCCCACAGATACATCAGAAATACAACTTCACGTGGAACTGCTCCTAGAGAACACCCACTGAGTGCTGGCAGAAGACCTCAGACCTCCCAAAAGGCAAGAAACTCCACACGTACCTGGGAAGGACAAAAGAAAAAAGAATAAACAGAGACAAAAGAATAGGGATAGGACCTGCACCAGTGGGAGGGAGCTGTGAAGGAGGAAAGGTTTCCATACACTAGAAGCCCCTTCACGGGCAGAGACTGCGGGTGGCAGAGGGAGAAGCTTCAGAGCAACGGAGGAGAGTGCAGTAACAGGATGTGGAGGACAAAGCAGAGAGATTCCCGCAGAGGATCGGTGCCGACCAGAAGTCACTAGGCCAAGAGGCTTGTCTGCTCATCAGCTGGGACGGGCGGGGGCTGGGAGCTGAGGCTCCGGCTTAGGTCAGAAGCTGGGAGAGAATTGGGGTTGGCTGGGTTAACACAGCCTGAAGGGGTTAGTGCACCATGGCTAGCCGGTAGGGAGTCCGGGAGAAGTCTGGAGCTGCCAAAAGGGCAAGAGACTTTTTCTTCCCTCTTTTCTTCCTGGTGTGAGAGGAGAGGGGATTAAGCACGCTGCTTAAACGAGCTCCACAAACGGGCGTGAGCTGCGGCTATCAGTGGGGACACCAGAGACGGGCATGAGACCCTAAGGCTGCTGGTGCTGCCACCAAGAAGCCTCTGTGCGAGCACAGGTCACTCTCCACACCTCCCCTCCCAGGAGCCTGTGCATCCCTCCACTGTCAGGGTCCCGTGATCCAGGGACAAATTCCCCAGGAGAACACACGGGGTTACTCAGGCTTGTGCAACGTCATGCCAGCCTCTGTCACTGCATGCTCGCCCTGCATCCATAACCCTCCCTCTCCCCGGCCTGAGTGAGCCAGAGCCCCCGAATCAACTGCTCCTTTAAGCCTGTCCTGTCTGAGCAAAAAGCAGAAGCCCTCAGGCGACCTACACGCAGAGGCGGGGCCAAATCCAAAGCTGAACCCGTGGAGCTGTGGGAACAAAGAAGAGAAAGGGACATCTCTCCCAGGAGCCTCAGAAGCAGCAGATTAAATCTCCACAATCAACATGATGTACCCAGCGTCTGTGGAATAACTGAATAGACAACAAATCATCCCAAATAGAGGAAGTGGACTTTGGGAGCAAGATATATTATTTTTCTCCCCATTTTCTATTTCTGTGAGTGTGTATGTGTATGCTTCTGTGTGAGATTTTGTCTGTATAGCCTTGCTTTCACCATTTGTCCTAGGGTTCTGACTGTCACTTTATATTTTTTTATTTTTTACTTTTAATAATTTTTCTTCTTAAGAATTATGTTTTACTTTAATAACTTTATTTTATCCTACTTTATTTTATCTTCTTTTTTCTTTCTTCCTTTCTCTTTCTTCTTTCCGTTCTTCCTTCCTTTCTTCCTTCCTTTCTTTCTAACTTTCTTCCTT
>NC_041234.1:67007292-67008860 GCF_002837175.3 Physeter macrocephalus | reverse complement strand
TTTTCCTTCCTTTCTTCCTTCTTTTCTTCCTTCCTTCTTTCCTTCTTTCCTTTCTTCCATACTTCCTTCCTTTCTTCCTTCCTTCCTTCTTTTCTTCTGTTCTTCCTTCCTTTATTGCTTTCTTCCTTCCTTCCTTCCTTTCTTCCTTCCTCCTTCCTTTCTTCCTTTCTTTCTTTCCTTTCTATTTTTTCTCCATTTTATTCTAAGCCATGTGGATGAAAGGCACTTGGTGCTCCAGCCAGGAGTCAGGGCTGTGTCTCTGAGGTGGGAGGACGAACTTCAGGACACTGGTCCACAAGAGACCTCTCAGCTCCATATAATATCAAATGGCTAAAATCTCCCAGAGATCTCCATCTCAATACCAAGACCCAGCTTCACTCAATGATGAGCAAGATACAGTGCTGGAAACCCTATGCCCAACAACTAGCAAGACAGGAACACAGCCCCATCCATTAGCAGAGAGATTGCCTAATATCATAATAAGGCTACAGACACCCCAAAACACACCACCAGATATGGACCTGCCCACCAGAAATACAAGATCCAGCCTCAGCCACCAGAACACAGGCAGTAGTCCCCTCAACCAGGAAACGTATTCAACCCACTGAACCAACCTTAGCCACTGGGGACAGACACCAAAAACAATGGGAACTATGAAACTCCAGCCTGGAAAAAGGAGACCCCAAACACAATAAGATAAGTAAAATTAAAAGACAGAAAAACACACAGCAGAAGAAGGAGCAAGGTAAAAACCCACCAGACCTAACAAATGAAGAGGAAATAGGCACTCTACCTGAAAAATAACTCAGAATAATGATAGTAAAGATTATCCAAAATCGTGGAAATAGAATAGACAAAATGCAAGGAACATTTAACAAGGACCTGGAAGAACTAAAGAGGAAGCAAGCTATGATGAACCACACAATAAATGAAATTAAAAATACTCTAGATGGGATCAATAGCAGAATAACTGAGGCAGAAGAACGGATAAGTGACCTGGAAGATAAAATAGTGGAAATAACTACTGCAGAGCAGAATAAAGAAAAAAGAATGAAAAGCACTGAGGACAGTTTCAGAGACCTCTGGGACAACATTAAACGCACCAACATTCGAATTATAGGGGTCCCAGAAGAAGAAGAGAAAAATAAAGGGACTGGGAAAATATTTGAAGAGATTATAGTGGAAAGCTTCCTTAATACGGGAAAGGAAATAGTAATCAAGTCCAGGAAGCCCAGAGAGCCCCATACAGGATAAATCCAAGGAGAAACATGCCAAGACACATATTAATCAAACTATCAAAAATTAAATACAAACAAAACATATTAAAAGCAACAAGGGAAAAAAAACAAATAACACACAAGGGAATCCCCATAAGGTTAAGAGCTGAAGTTTCAGCAGAAACTCTGCAAGCCAGAAGGGAGTGGCAGAACATACTTAAAGTGATGAAGGAGAAAAACCTACAACCAAGATTACTCTACCCAGCAAGGATCTCATTCAGATTTGATGGAGAAATTAAAACCTTTACAGACAAGCAAAAGCTGAGAGAGTACAGCACCACCAAACCAGCT
>NC_041234.1:67003953-67007006 GCF_002837175.3 Physeter macrocephalus | reverse complement strand
ATGGATTAAATGATACCACCAACAGACACAGACTGGCTGAATGGATACAAAAACAAGACCCATATATATGATGTCTACAAGAGACTCACTTCAGACCTAGGGACACATGCAGACTGAAAGTGAGGGGATGGAAAAATGATGTTCCATGCAATTGGAAATCAGAAGAAAGCTTGAGTAGCAGTTCTCATAGCAGACAAAATTGACTTTAAAATAAAGACTATTACAAGAGACAAAGAAGGACACTACATAATGATCAAGGGATCAATCCATGAAGAAGATATAACAATTGTAAATATTTATGCACACAACGTAGGAGCATCTCAATACATAAAGCAAATACTAACAGCAATAAAAGGAAAAATCGACAGTAACACAATCATAGTAGGGGACTTTAACACCCCACTTTGACCAATGGACAGATCATCCAAAATAAAAATAAATAAGGAAACACACGTTTTAAATGAAACATTAAACAAAATTTACTTAATTGGTATTTATAGGACCATCCATGCAAAAAAAAAACCAAGAATACACATTTTTCTCAAGTGCTCATGGAACATTCTTCAGGATAGATCATATCTTGGGTCACAAATCTAGCCTTGGTAAATTTAAGAAAACTGAAATCATATCAAGTATCTATTCCGACCACAATGCTGTGAGACTAGATATCAATTACAGGAAAAGATCTGTAAAAAATACAAACACATGGAGGCTAAACAATACACTACTTAATAACGAAGTGATCACTGAAGAAATCCAAGAGGAAATAAAAAAATACATAGAAACAAATGACAATGGAGACACGACGACCCCAAACCTATGGGAAGCAGGAAAAGCAGTTCTAAGGGGGAAGTTTATAACAATACAATCCTACCTAAAAAACAGGAAACAGCTTGAAAAAACAACCTAACTTGCACCTAAAACAATTAGAGAAAGAAGAACAAAAAACTCCCAAATTTAGCTGATGGAAATAAATCATAAGGATCAGATCAGAAATAAAAGAAAAAGAAATGAAGGAAACGATAGCAAAGATCAATAAAACTAAAAGCTGGTTCTTTGCGAAGATAAACAAAATTGGTAAACCATTAGCCAGACTCATCAAAAAAACAAGGGAGAAGAATGAATTCAATAGAATAAGAAACGAAAAGGAGAAGTAACAACTGACACTGCAGAAATAAAAAACATCATGAGAGATTACTACAAGCAACTCTATGCCAATAAAATGGAAAACCTGGAAGAAATGGACAAATTCTTAGAAATGCACAAGCTGCCGAGACTGAACCAGGAAGAAATAGAAAATATGAACAGACCAATCACAAGCACTGAAATTGAAACTGTGATTAAAAATCTTCCAACAAACAAAAGCCCAGGACCAGATGGCTTCACAGGCGAATTCTATCAAACTTTTAGAGAAGAGCTAACACCTATCCTTCTCAAACTCTTCCAAAAGATAGCAAAGGGAGGAAAACTCCCAAATTCATTCTGAGGCCATCATCACCTGGATACCAAAACCAGACAAATATGTCACAAAGAAAGAAAACTGCAGGCCAATATAATTGATAAACATAGATGCAAAAATCCTCAACAAAATACTAGTGAAAAGAATACAACAGCACATAAAAAGGATCATACACCATGATCAAGTGGGGTTTATTCCAGTAATGCAAGGATTCTTCAATATACGTGAATCAATCAATGTGATACAGCATATCAACAAACTGCAGGACAAAAACCATATGATCATCTCAATAGATGTAGAGAAAGGTTTTGACAAAATTCAACACCCATTTATGAAAAAAACCCTGCATAAAGTAGACATAGAGGGAACTTTCCTCAACATAATAAAGGCCATATATGACAAACCCACAGCCAACATTGTCCTCAATGGTGAAAATCTGAAACCATTTCCACTAAGATAAGGAATAAGACAAGGTTGCCCACTCTCACCACTCTTGTTCAACAGAGTTTTGGAAGTTCTATCCACAGCAATCAGAGAAGTAAAAGAAATAAAAATAATCTAAATCAGAAAAGAAGAAGTAAAGCTGTCACTGCTTGCAGATGACATGATACTCTACATAGAGAATCCTAAAAATGCTACCAGAAAACTACTAGAGCTAATGAATTAATTTGGTGAAGTAGCAGGATACAAAATTAATGCACAGAAATATCTGGCATTCTTATACACTAATGATGAAAAATCTGATAGTGAAAATTATAAAACACTTCCATTTACCCTTGCAACCAAAAGAATAAAATATCTAGGAATAAACCTTCCTAATGAGACTAAAGACCTGCAGGCAGAAAATTATGACACTGGTGTAAGAAATTAAAGATGATACAAATAGATGGAGAGATATACCATGTTCTTGGATTGGAAGAATCAACATTGTGAAAATGACTCTACTACCCAAAGCAATCTACAGATACAATGCAATCCCTACCAAATTAACAATGGCATTTTTTACAGAACTAGAACAAAAAAATTCACAACTTGTATGGAAACACAAAAGACCCTGAATAGCAAAAGCAATCTTGAGAACGAAAGATAGAACTGAAGGAATCAGGCTCCCTGACTTCAGACTATACTACAAAGCTACAGTAATCAAGACAGTATGGTACTGGCACAAAAACAGAAATATAGATCAATGGAACAGGATAGAAAGCCCAGAGATAAACCCACACACACATGGTCACCTTATCTTTGATAAAGGTGGCAAGAATATACAGTGGAGAAAAGACAGCCTCTTCAATAAATGGTCCTGGGAAAACTGGACAGGTACATGTAAAAGTACAAAATTATAACACTCCCTAACACCATACACAAAAATAAATTCAAAATGGATTAAAGACCTAAATGTAAGGCCAGATACTATCAAGCTATTAGAGGAAAACATAGGCAGAACACTCTATGACATAAATCACAGCAAGATCTTTTTTGACCCATCTCCTACAGAAATGGAAATAAAAACAAAAATTAACAAATGGGACATAAAGAAACTTAAAAGCTTTTGCACAGCAATGGATACCATAAACAAGACCAAAAGACAACCCTC
>NC_041234.1:66991335-66996395 GCF_002837175.3 Physeter macrocephalus | reverse complement strand
TGGCATTTTTTACAGAACTAGAACAAAAAAATTCACAACTTGTATGGAAACACAAAAGACCCTGAATAGCAAAAGCAATCTTGAGAACGAAAGATAGAACTGAAGGAATCAGGCTCCCTGACTTCAGACTATACTACAAAGCTACAGTAATCAAGACAGTATGGTACTGGCACAAAAACAGAAATATAGATCAATGGAACAGGATCGAAAGCCCAGAGATAAACCCACACACACATGGTCACCTTATCTTTGATAAAGGTGGCAAGAATATACAGTGGAGAAAAGACAGCCTCTTCAATAAATGGTCCTGGGAAAACTGGACAGGTACATGTAAAAGTACAAAATTATAACACTCCCTAACACCATACACAAAAATAAATTCAAAATGGATTAAAGACCTAAATGTAAGGCCAGACACTATCAAACTCTTAGAGGAAAACATAGGCAGAACACTCTATGACATAAATCACAGCAAGATCTTTTTTGACCCATCTCCTACAGAAATGGAAATAAAAACAAAAATTAACAAATGGGACATAAAGAAACTTAAAAGCTTTTGCACAGCAATGGATACCATAAACAAGACCAAAAGACAACCCTCTTAATGGGAGAAAATAGTAGCAAATGAAGCAACTGACAAAGGATTAATCTCCAAAATTTATAAGCAACTCATGAAGCTCAATAACAGAAAAACAAACACCCCAATCCAAAAACGGGTAGAAGACCTAAATAGACATTTCCCCAAAGAAGATATACAGATTGCCAACAAACACATGAAAGAATACTCAACATCATTAATCATTAGAGCAAATCAAAACTACAATGAGATATCATCTCACACCAGTCAGAATGGCCATCATCAAAAAATCTAGAAACAATAAATGCTGGACAGGGTGTGGAGAAAAGGGAACACTCTTGCACTGCTGGTGGGAATGTAAATTGATACAGCCACTATGGAGAACAGTGTGTTGTTTCCTTAAAAAACTACAAATAGAACTACCATAAAACCCATCAATCCCACTACTGGGCATATACCCTGAGAAAACCGTAATTCAAAGAGTCATGTACCAAAATATACATTGCAGCTCTATATTCTTTAGCCAAGACATGGAAGCAACCTAAGTGTCCATCAACAGATGAATGGATAAAGAAGATGTGGCACATATATACAATGGAATATTACTCAGCCATAACAAGAAACGAATTTGAGTTATTTGTAGTGAGGTGGATGGACCTGGAGTCTGTCATACAGAGTGAAGTAAGTCAAAAGGAGAAAAACAAATACCGTATGCTACCACATATATATATAATCTAAGAAAAAAAAATGTCATGAAGAGCCTAGGGGTAGGATGGGAATAAAACACAGACCTACTAGAGCATGGACTTGAGGATATGGGGAGGGGGAAGTGTAACCTGTGACGAAGTGAGAGAGTGGCATGGACATATATACACTACCAAACTTAGCGTGGATAGCTAGGGGGAAGCAGCCGCATGTCACAGCAAGATCAGCTCGGTTGTTTGTGACCACCTAGAGGGTTGGGATAGGGATGGTGGGAGGGAGGGAAACACAAGAGATATGGGAACATATGTATATGTATAACTGATTCAGTTTGTTTTAAAGCAGAAACTAACACACTATTGTAAAGCAATTATACTCCAATTAAGATGTTAAAAAAGTAAAATAAAATAAAATTAGAAAAATAAAAATATATTAGAAAAAAATACAATAAAAATGAAGCAGCAAAACAAATTAGAACCATAACAGCAAAAATATAAAATAAAATAAAGAAAATTAAAAATAAATAAAAAATTAAAAGTAAGAATAAAAGTAAATGATAACATAAATAAAAAGTAAAAAATAAAAAAATTTCCTGGTACCTCCTCTATCAGTATCCTTTCACCCACAGTTAGCCTATAGCCTACCCCCACTTCCCCACTAGGCCTCCAAGTCCTCTAGGTAGGTCTCTGGATCCTCTTTGTCATCCCTACCTCTTCATGTACTCCTCTGACCCATGTCTGTTTCTGGAGCTGTCCTGGAGCACACCTGCCTGCATAGGCCAGCTGGGGTGCAGACCTCCACAGGAACATCCACAAGGGCCAGTGCAGCTGGAAGAGGCCTTGGAAGGTGGTAGCACTCTGCCCACCTGGATCTGCGTGGCCAGAGGTGGTCCTACAGGGGTGGGAACTGCAGGGGTAGGCACAGTTGGAGGATGTCTTGGAGGGCGGTGGTGCTTGGCCCATCTGGACCATGTGGCCAGGTGAGGCCCCTTCAGGGTGGCACTTGGGCTGCCAGGACCCACTTGACCAGCGGTGGCTTTGGTGTAGGTGGGGCTCAGGGCTGCAACCCACACAGCCCTCATAGGCTTTGGCAGTTGTGGGGCTCAGGCCCAGGACCCATGCAGTTGGAGGGGGTCCCTGGGTGGAGGCTCAGGCCCGGGACCAGAGTGGCCAGAAAAGGCCTTGGCGGAAGGAGCTCAGGCCCGAGACCCACATGGTTGGAGGTTGCACAGGGTGTGGGGGTTCAGGCCCAGGACCTCAGCAGGCTTGCCGGTGCCTGAGAAACATGGGGAGATGCTAGCCGCATTCCCCTCCAATTCCCCAATCCCCTGAAGTTTCCTCTCTGTCCCCACTGATCCACTCGCCATGAGTGGGCCCCTCTGAGCATGGGAACATCCACCCTCTCCCAGCCCCCGCTCAGGGTGCCAGTCCTGTCCGGCCTCCACCTTTCTTCCCCCACTCCTTCCATCCCACATCCTACATGGTCATGTGGGTATTCCTCCCATCCCCTTAGGTGTCCAAGGTCACCCACCAGCAACTAGTAGCTTCCCTAGTTGTGAGGAGATGTGAACTTCATGTCCTCCTACTCTGTCATCTTACTCCACCCCTGTAAGTATATTTTGGATACAAACACTTTATTGGATAAGTGTTTTGCAAATATTTTTTCTCAGTCTGTGGCTTGTCTTTTCGTTCTCTTAAAATTATCTTTTATAGAGAAGATTTACATTTCACATAAATTATGCTTTTTGTTTTTGGATATAAAAATTTATCACTAAACTCAAGGTTTTTCTTTTTTGGACATGCAACTTATGGGATCTTAGTTCCCTGACCAGCGATTGAACCCATGCCCCTGGCAATGAATGTGTAGTGTCCTAACCCCTGGACCACCAGGGAATTCCCTAAACTCAAGGTTATATATATATTTTTCCTATGTTTTCTTCTAGAGTTTTTATAGTTTTGTATTTTACTTTTCAGTCTATAATCCATTTTGAGTTGGCTTTGTCTTACTGTCTAGCATCCATTCACTTCCACCTGAAGGATTCCTTTCAACATTTCTTGTAAAGCAGATCTAGTGGTAAAGAACTCCCTCAGATTTCATTTATCTAGGAGTGCATTCTTTTTTCCCTCATTTTTGATGGACAGTTTTGTCAAATATAGAATTCTTGGTTAACATTTTTCTGTTTCAGCACTTTAAATATATCATTCCACTGCCTTGTGTTCTCCAAGATTTTGCTAAGTAATCCAATAGTAGTCTTATAAAGAATGCCTTGTTCATGATGACTCACTTTGTTCTTGATGCTTTCAAGATTCTCTTTGTCTTTGCCTTTTGACTGTTTAATTATAATGTGCCTCAGTATGGGTCACCTTGGGTTTATGTTGCTTAGTGTTCACTAAGCTTGTTGGATTTGTGGATTCATGTATTTTCTCAAATTTGGGAACACTTTGGTCATTATTTCTTCAAATAATTTCCATGTTTTTTTTCCTTTTATTCTTCTCTTAACAGGACTCCTATGATGCATATGTTTTTCCACTTGATATATCACATAAGTCTTTTAGGCTCTGTTCTCTCTTCTTCATTCTTTCTTATTTTTGCACCTCACACCCAATAATTTCAAATGACCCATATTTAGTTTGCTAATTCTTTCTTCTGCTTGATTGAACTTGATCTTGAACTCCTTTTGCGAATTTTTTGATTCAGTGATTGTATTTTTCAGCATCAACATTTCTGTTTGATTTCCATTTATAATTTATATGTCTGTTGATATTCATATTTTATTCATATATTGCTTTCTTAATTTTCTTTAGTTCTTTGTGTTTTCCTTTAGCTGTTTGAGCACATTTAAGACAGTTCTTTAAAAGTTGCATCTAGTAAATTGATGCCTGTGTTTCTCCAGGGATGGTTTCTGCCACTTTACTTTCTACCCTTGAATGGGCCATATTTTCCTGTTTCATTGTATGCCTTGTGATTTTGTTGTTGAAAATTGAGCATTTGAAAAAACTGCCTTCCCTCCCTGTCTTTGCAGACTTGCTCTGGGCCAGGGAAGTCCTTCACTAATCAGCAGGACATATTTTTGAGCCTTGGAATCAGCCCAAGACAAAGGTTCAATGTCTTCTTAGGGCTTTTCTGAGCAAAAGTCTTACCTTGGCCTATTTGTTTGTTTGTTTATTTATTTATTTATTTATTTTTGTTCTGTTTTTTATCCTCCCTTATACAGAGCTGCTTTTAAATATTTTTATTTCCCAAAGAGTCTCATCCTAGCTTATCCTTGGGACTTTAAATTATCTGTTGTTTGTTTCCATTCATATTCTCTTACTCTAGATACTCATAGTTCTTTGTTTTTCTGCAGCATTTAAGAGCAATGTCCACCTCTTTCAGCTGCATTTCTCCAGCTGAGCTTCAAGTTGTCTAAAGAGAGAACATTCCTTCAGACGGCTACCCAAACACATTAGAACATTGCAAATAATGTCTTCTCTCTGCTTCCTAGAGATTTAGGGAGGGAATTTGGAACTAGGCTGCCACCTCCTACAGACCATGATGCACCAGGGAAGGGGTGGGCAATGGTAAACAAAAGCATTATAAAATTTCCTATTTTGAATATAGCTTTTTTAATTTTTTTAACATCTTTATTGGAGGATAACTGTTAGTTTCTGCTTTACAACAAAGTGAATCAGTTATACAGATACATATGTTCCCATATCTCTTCGCTCTTGCATCTCCCTCCCTCCCACCCTCCCTATCCCACCCTCCCTATCCCACCCCTCTAGGTGGTCAAAAACCACCT
>NC_041234.1:66962466-66990947 GCF_002837175.3 Physeter macrocephalus | reverse complement strand
TTTACATTCCCACCAGCAGTGCAATAGTGTTCCCTTTCCTCCACACCCTCTCCAACATTTATTGTTTCTAGATTTTTTGATGATGGTCATTCTGACCGGTGTGAGATGATATCTCTGTAATCAAAAGCTATATTGAATATAGCTATTTTTCTTGATAGGGTGTTTGCTAGGTTGCTATAAACATTTGACTGTTTTGAAAGCTGTCACAAGGTCATGTTAGCCAGCTTTTGATTGCATTTTGATGTTTACATAGAAGAACAAGGTATTGTTCTTCTTCTGAGTCTACCATTTTTCTGATGTCACTATCAGACTTTAATCTATTTTTATAAATGTTACATGTCTATAAGACTGTTGAAATTTCCTACAAAGAAGATAGACATTTTATTTTTCCTTGTCCAGTTCACCCTTAAACAATGAGGGGTTAATCCACATATAACTTGTTCTTGGCCTTCTATATCTAGGGTTCCTCTGCATTCACAGATTCAACCAACTATGGACTATGTAGTACTGTAGTCTTTACTATTGAAAAATATTAGAGTGTAAGTGGACCCATGCAGTTCAAACTCATGTTGTTCAAGAGCCAATTGTACTATCAATTTTTGCTATGCATCTTTTGATGGTTTTTTTTAAATACTGTAATAGGGTTTGCCAGAGAAACAGGATCAATAGGACATATATAAATATGTATTAGAAGGGTGTCCCAGAGAGAGGCTGTAGTGCTTCAACTGTCCATTTTTGCTAGGGACTGTATATCAGGCAGAACAAGATGTAAAACAGGTCTGAACCTTTTCTTCTCCTGTTAACTGATTGTAAGAAACTTTCTTTGAGGCCATAAATGCAGGCTGGAAGAGAGCAGGCTGTGTAGTAGGGGTGGAGATCATGGGCTTTTGGGCCACTTCTTCATGTAACTCACTTGTGTCTTCAGGCCTGCTTGGGACTGATCATGAATATGCAACCATCATTTTGATAATGGAGTGTTGCTACACATGCCAAACTACATGGTGTGGTTGATTAGACAAAACCCAGTTCTTGATGGGTAGCTCAGGTCACATGGTAATTTGGTCATCCATGGTAAAGCATTCAGTCTCTACTAAGGCCCAGTAGCAGGCCAACAGTTGTTTCTCAAAGAAAGGTAGTTAACTGTGGATGATGTCAGGACCTTGCTCCAAAATCCTAAAAGCCTGAGCTGTGAATACCTATAGAGGCCTACCAAAGCATTTTTTATCTGCCACTGCCACTTATAACACTAATGAATCTGGTGGATTATATGGCTCAAATGGCAGAGCAGCTTGAACAACATCCTGGACCTGCTACAGAACCACCTTTTTCTGGACCTGGTTCAAAACTAGCAAATTTTGGGGAGGTCACTTGGTAAATGGGCCAGAGTAACACATCTGAATGAAGACTATGTTGCCTCTTAAATCCAAGGAAGCCCACCAGGCATTGTGCCTCTTTTTTGGTTGTAATAATGGCCAGATATAGCAACTTATCCTTCACCTTAGAAGAGACATGTTGATATGCCCCACATCACTGGATGGACCCCTAGATATTTCACTGAGGTAGAAGTGTCCTGAATTTAAGTCAGTTTTATTTACCACCCTCTGATATGAAAATGCCTTACCAATAAAGCTAGAATAGTTGCTACTTTCACTCACTAGTTCCAATCAGCATAATGTCCACAATATAAAGGACCAATGTAATATATTGTGAAAGGAAAATGCGATCAAGATCCCTGTGAATTAATTATGACATAGGGCTGCAGAGTTGATATACCCCTGAGGTAGGAGAGTGAAGGTATATTACTGGCCTTTCCAGCTTAAAAACAAACTGCTTCTGGTAGACCTTATGACAGAAATGGAAGAAAAGTCATTTGTTAGATCAATAGTGGCATACCAGGTACAAAGGATGTGTTAATTTGCTCAAACAATGAAACCACATCTGGTATTGCAGTTGAAATTGTCACCACCTGGTTAAGATTATGAGAATCTACTGTCATTCTCCAAGATCCATCTGTTTTCTGCACAGGCCAAATAGAAGAGTTGAATCGGAGAAGTAGTAGGAATCAACACCCCTGCACTTTCCAAGTCCTAGATGGTGGCACTAATCTCTGCAGTCCTTCCAGAGATGGTGGGCTTTTGATGTACTATTTTATTAGGTGCCGGCAGTTCTAATGGCTTCTACTTTGTCCTTTCCCATTATAATAGCCCTTATTCCACAGGTCAGGGAACCAGTGTGAGATTCTGCCAGTTACTAAGCATATCTATTTCAATTGTGTATTCTGGAACTGGGTAAATAACGCTAGGATGGTCTCAGTGACCCACTGGAACCACTGTGAGACATATGAGAGCTAAATATCTATTGATCACCTGATGTCCATAAGCCCAGACTCTGACTAGAGAGCTACGGTGACATTTTGAATCTCCTGCTATCAGTGCCAATTCAGAGTTAGTGTCAGTACTCCCTGAAAGGTCTGATTATTTTCTTTCTCCTATGTACAGTTAGCCTGGTAAAAGACTGTAGGTTCTTCTGGGGCAGGCTGGGAGAAAGATTGCAGTATAAATTTTCAGTTGTATACCAGGGTTCTTCCTCAAGCATACCTGACTTCCCCTTTATTCAAATTTGTTCTGGGTCTGTGAAATGACTCAAGTCTGGAAATTGATTGAGGGGTCATGACTCTCTGTTTTTATGATTTGAGTTACATTTTTGTTCACTTTACCTAGATTCTTTCCACTTATACAGATCAAGTAAGAATTTACTAGGCTTTCCTATCTATTTCACTCCTAGGTATACCATGATTAGCCAGCCAATAACCTAGATCTGTGCTAGTCACTCTTCTGATTGTTTCTTTGATTTTGTTGTCCATCACAGTAACCATATCCAACCCAATTTACCTTTGGTGGTTGAATACAACCACTTAGCTCCTGCCATCTCAGGATACAATTACTCCCATTGCATTTAGGTTTTCCATTGATTGGCTGTGGTTTGCTCTGTTAAGGTCTGACCTACAAAGAAAAGCAATCACTGAGATCTTCAAAGATATTGGAGCTCTCTTCACAAATTTATTTCTCAAAGTATTGGTGAAGTTAGTCATTTGGACCCTCTTAGTGTGGTTGAGTAGGTCTTAAATGACAAACCCACTCTAAGATCCCAAACTCCCTAAGCTGAAATTAACTAGGACCCTGTGGGGCCCTCCTGGGTACAAATCCTTTCCATGTTCCCTGTTTTTTGTTTGTAGGAAATAGGTTTCATTCAGCCTCCTTGACCTTCCCTGATTTCCAAAGGGCAGATTCAAGCAGTTGCTAATCAAGGAAGGGAGGGAATGCAGAAACAAAGGAGGAGCAGTCAATAAACAATAGTGCAGCCATTAAAGCAGGGTCCTGGTTCCTCTTCAAGGAATATACATAACAATATCTTTCAGTTTTTCTGTAGGAATTAAGGCCTCCCCCAGGTGGAAGATGGTAACTTCAGGCTGAGCACAAGATTCCTGGAGCACAGCCCTGTTACCTCACCACCAATCAAAAGGAAGAAAGTCTGCACACAGTGGAAGATAATGACTCTGACCCCCTCCCCAAATAATTCTCCCTTTAAAAATTTTCATGGTTGAGAGTATCTTCTGAGTTGGTTTTTGGACATGAATCTTCCTTCTCCCCAGGTTGCTGGTCTCCAGAATAAAGCAACTTTCCTTTTCCAAACAACACTTGTCTCTCAAGTATTGGCTTTCAAACAGCGAGCAGCCAAACCTGAGTTCAGTAACAAATCCATATAAGTAAATTTGGACTGTTGCAATTTTATGTTCTTCCCTCCATAATGCCAGTTTCTTAGTATCAATTTCCACACATGTACCCAGGATTTATGCCTGTATAAATTAGAAAATTCAAGGAGTTTTTATTTTTTGGTGTGTAGCACAACTCATGGGTTACACTTTGTATCTCAGCTTCAGGAACTTGAATCTAGTTAAAGGTCTAGAAGCCAAGATGGGTAGTAGGGTTGGCTCTTAAGAAGAATCAGCATTGTCTTGCAGAACAACTGCCTCAGGGGAGGCAAATATATTTTCCTCAGGCAATTCAAGTTTAATCACCTCAGATGGAGGTGGAGAGGTCTCTCCCATTAAAGGTGGAAAGGCTGCTCCCAATTGGAGGTGGGATGGGGTGGGTGAGCTTCTTTTACAGCAAAGAAAACTCAACTGAATGTAGGGGATCAATATTCCCAACTTCATTAAGGTCTTCCCACACATCATCATCCACACTATTTTGCATTCAGCACCCTCCTTTTAACAGTAGACACCCTGTGAAGGTGGGAGTTCAACTTCTGTTGTAATTCAGTCAATCACAGAATGAAGTTCTGCATTTGATTTTTAGCAATTTTAGCTCTACAACTACAGGAAATAAAGCTATTCTTCAAGGCACACCTAGAAGTTCTTAGGTCATTTATGCAGAGCTTGAGCTATCTGGACATCCCTTAGCCCAGCCAAGTTGAGATACAGTTAACCATCACAGACACCCACATAATTAAAATCGTAAGATTATCTTGGTGAACTGAATCTTTTATCATTATGTAATTAATCTCTCTTTTCCTAATGATGCATTTTTTATATCTCTGTCATGTATTATAAACAGGAGACACCAAAATTTGTATTTTTATGATGTGTTGATTACCATTCTTTTGTTCTCAACCTTCTGTGTCTTTTTTTTTTTTTTTGGATGTGGCTTCCATGTATGAAATATAAAAATGGTTTTCATTATTTTTGTTATTATTATTATTAATGTTATTCAATCTGTAAATCATTATCTTTAAAATTTTCAATTTAGTCTATTTATTTTAAATATTTAAATATTTGCAATTGTTTATACTATCTTAGTTTTTTATTTGAATTTGACTCAATGTGTTTTTATCTTTTTATTACTAATCACTCATACATACACTTTCACAAATAAACAAAAAAGCACATATATCCATATCAGATATTCATGCCTTCTTCCTAATTGAAGATCAATGTTAGACGTTCTCATACCCCTTGATCTCACAACAACCCATGCTCCTAATATCATGTCATTATTTTGTATTATTTGACATTAGGTAATTAGGGATACAATCTTTTTTTTCCCTTCTCTTTGTTATTAGCTATATTTTTAAGAAAACATTGTCAAGGTATTTAATCCATGTTATTTTGCTTATCTCTTTCTGCATCTCCTTTATGTATTTCTCCTATTACTTTATTAGATCCTCCAAAACTGTTTTAAAATTGTGTCTTTTAATTGAAAACTGTCTGAGGCCTCTGTGCCTGTGTGTATTTTTTTATTATGCTCTCACATTTTCATGGTAATTTGGCTAGGTTTAAACATTCTACTTACAAAACTATCTTCTTACATGGCTTTACAAAATATTATTCCATTGTCTTTTTTTATCTAGTGTTGCTTTTGAAAAGTCTGTTAAGCTGATTCTTGTGCTTTTTGTAAGTAATCTCTATTTGGAAGTTTTTTGGTTTTTCTCTTTGTCTTTTATATTCCTAAATTTACCTAATTATCTAGGAGATATTACTGTTGTTGTTTCTCCTATTTGTCTTTTTTTAATGTGCTATTTTTCAGTATATTTTACTTATGAGCTATTATATTTTCTAAAACATATTTTTTTCCAACATATATATATATATATTTTCCATTTTAGTTTTTCTCTTTCTGGGACTCAGATTACAAAAAAGCATAGCAGTCAGAAAGCATGGTCTCTGAAGATTAAACATCTGAGTTCACATCCTTGTTCTCCTATGTACTAGCAAATTACTTAATCGCTTTGTACCTCAGTTCTTTTACCTAAATGCAAATGATGACAGTAGAACTGACCTCATAAGATTTTTGTACTAACTTTTCCTGTCCCATATTTAGCAGTTATATGTGTGTTTGCTACTGTTCTTCTAGCTTTTACCTTTTGTTTGTTATGCATTTTCTATTTCTTCTGCCATTTCTGTTTCCCTCTGGAAAGTTTGTCAGTCTGGTTTCCGAACTCTCTAATTCATGTTGCATCCATAACTATTTCAACAATTATATTTTCATGACTAAAATTTCTACTTATTTATGAATTTTTGTTCTTGCTTCCTATTACTAAAATTTTTCCTTATAATTGTCAGTATGTTATTAAGCTTATTAAATTTAAATATTCATGTTAAAAAAATAATATGGTCTAATATCTCTGCCTCCTAGAGTATTTATAATCCAATTATTTTTTCTAAAATTGTTGTAATTTGTCAAAACAAACAAGCAAATATCCTATCAGAACTTCTCAGATTTCTATATTGGCTTGTGACACTTGCATAAGTCTGAATGACAATGTTTATCATATATCAAAGGCTGGCCAGAATCCAGTCTGTGTCAACCACATGCTTCCTCTAGTGTTCAACTCAAAGAGAATAAAGGAGTGAGTCCTTGAGTAAAGAGTTACAAGTAGATAAACCTCTCATTATCATGTCAGTTTTATATCCTCCTTCCAGGCAATTTTTAAAGACAGTACCTGGACTTTGGAACCTGAGGGAAAAATCAACATGTGGAGTAGGTATGCCCTAGATCAGTAGTCTGAAAACAAATACACAAACAAACAAATAAAACAGTGAGACAAATTCACCCCAGACCTAACCTGATTTTGTACGTGCCCTTAGCTAAGAATTGTTTATACATTAAAAAATGAAAAAGAAAATATATGTAGACATCTATGTGAATCCCAAAACCTAAAGTATTTACTATCTGGCCCATTACAGAAAAAAGTTCCCTAACTCCTGCTTTATATTATAATAAAAAAATCCTGAGAGTTTGGAGTGGGAACAGAGGAGTAAATGCTCAGGGCTAGTCAAACTCCTCCCTGGAACAGTTTTTGTGTTGTCTTACCCACATGAACACCTGAGCTATGGGTTTGGAACTTTTCCACAGTGTGGCATAGTGAAGAAGCAGGTGTTGATTAACCTAAGACAATGGCAAGAGATACTGAAGAGCAAAATTCAACTTTTTTTCTAATACATTCCACTTTACACCCCCTCCATACACATACACAAAAAAATACACTCTCATGAATTCAAAATGATTTCCATTTTCTTAGGAAGTTTTTCACAATTGATATTTCTCTTCCCAGAAAAATTCTTACAAGTATTTTGGTTATTTCTTCTGAGTTTCTCTTGAGTGATTGAGACAGCAGCTCACACAAATTCACCATCTTGAAAGGAATAGAATTGAGAATAGTGATTTTAGTGATTTTTTTAGACTGTCTGAATCTTTCTGTTTTTCTTTTTTCTATAACACTAAAGATAATTCAAACAGGTGCTTTGATTTCAAACTAGAGATATTTTCCAACTTGCTCTCGGATACCAAAAAAAAGAATATTAGAGGCATCCTTAGCACCCACTTAAGGACTCCAACACCTGTATGCTTTGGTTCTGTCACTCTTCAGCTGTGGGATCTTGGGCAAGTTACTTAAACAGTTATCTGTAAAATGGGAGTAATGATAGTAACTACTTCATTGGGTTGTCATAAATATTAAATAAATGAATATTTTTAAGGCACTAAAAATAGTGCATGACATATTGTAGGCACCATTAAAGTGTTTATTAAATAAGAACAATAAGGAAAATGTAAAAAAATATATAGGAGCCAGTATATTTATCAGTATTATAGTACTACAGCATTGCATGTGCTTGAAGTGTATTTGTATTTCAATATAATGTTTATACAATATAATCTGGTACTTCAAGTTTTGATAAGGCTATTTACATTGTGATAATCCAAACATTTACAATCTTATTCCTTCTTTTATTCTTTCTTCATTGGGAAGTCAAAATCTGAATTCCAGTCTGCAAATATGAATATTCATAAAACTATGAATTTATGATCATGTCATAATTTTGTTGCACAAAACACATTATTTTGTGATTTCTAGTGTTCAAGAACATAATTCTTTACTAAAGTTTGAATTGTAATTAGTCAAAACAAACAAACAAATATCCTATCAGAACTTGGAAAGAGTGTTTAATATAATTGTTACTGACTGATATTTCTTGAAATAAGAAGGCTCAAAACGAAAGAGCTATTTGCAGAGGTCCATAACATGTTTCTGATAACTTGTACTGTAGGGAAGGGAACATTATCCCTTCTTCCTTTATAGGTTTGTTGGCTGCCTTAATAATTAAATTAACATAAGTCAGATAAATAAGAGAAAAACAAATTTAATCTCATACAGATGGAAGTCCCATAAAAATATGAGACACAAAGAAATAACCAAAGCTCCAAGTTTTTATATTTTTTAGACAAAGAAACAATAGATGTGTGAAGAATTCATAAGACAAAGGGGTTTAGCTTTGAGTTAGTAATTAGTGAAGTAGCAAGATTTGTTTAATATAGGCTTCTTGGCCCTAAGTTCCTTATTTCTGGTTATAAAGAAGACTTCTACCCTCCTGGCACAGGGAGGGTACCTTTCATATGGGAACTTTATCTCCTGCTTTCATGGGGACAAAAGAGGGTTAGAGTGTCCTTCTTGCACTGGCTGTTTCTCAAGTAACTTTAATTCAAAATGATCACTAAGTTAAAGAGCATATTTTGGGATGGCATATTCTACTCCCCTTTAGGACTGAAGTGGAAGTAATTTCTAAGCCTCTTTAAAAATCTCTTCATGATCTCATTGTATGATTCTCTTTTCTGATAATTGTTTTTCTGTCTGTAATACTTATAAGTGTAGATATACTTGTATATCTAAAGGTGCTCAAGAAATCATATATTTTAAAATTTCCAAAAACTTATGATAATTTCCCAATACTTATTACTTTGTACAGCAGGGACATATTTGGCTAATTCCTTTAAATAATAAGAATAATTAGATAACATACAGAATGTAAAGCCAAGAATTATGGTAAAAGAAATAAACATAAGAAGCAATGATGACTCAATAGGGAATATAAAATATTATATTCCCTAAAAGACTGATTACTTCTTGGAAGAATATAATCTTGGTTCCACAGGGACCATTGTGATTTAAAATCAAAAGAGAATATTTAATTTTGAAAAAGTAAAATCTGGAAATTTTGGATTTAGCAGCAAGACTCTATTTTATGACAAATGTTTCAATACATATCTTACAACAACAAAAAACAACAAAACTGGTGTTGATAATTTAGTATTTCGTTAACCTTGAAAATGTATCTTTTCAGTACTCAGTATTTACAAGGTAGGATGTATTCCAAAAGAGCTTTTTGATCTTTAATTAGTTAATCCTTATGACATTCTTGTGACATAGGTCAGTACTTTGAAGGGGAGAGGATTTATCTTTACAAAAGAACACTCTGAGGGTGCTCAATAGGAAGCTATACAAGTTCAGATGGTGGGTGGCTAAAGATTATTAAATCATTGATATGACTTTGAAGCTAGCTAGTTCTTTTGGTGCTTTTTTTTTTTCTTAAATACTAAATTTCTATCAAGACTATCAAAAGCAAAATAAAAACCAATTACTGTGAAGCCATTTGTTTCAAATTTAGAAAATTAACAAAGACTAAGAAAAGGCTGTGAGTTAAAATAATATGGTCTTGAATTTGTACTCCATCCCTTTCTCAAATATACTAACAAGGACACAATATTCAACTTCTCTGACTGATAGTAATTTCTGATTTTTAAAGTTAGTTAATATTGTGTATTTCTAGGAGTATAGAGAGGCTGGATGAAATTATATCTGAAGTAAGTAAAAAGTACTTAGCACTCAATAAATGTTAGCTATTATTTCTGTTGGATTGATGATATGATAAAATGATGAAGAAGAAGAGGAGAAGAGGAGGAGAATTCTGCCACAAATACAATTTATTTTTACTTGGTTTAAAACTTTAACTGTTAAAGTTGAACTTTCATAAACTTCAGACATTTACAAAAGAATAATGTCTATAATAAGCATTGAAGTCAACAACACATAATCTTCTGTGATACCATGGAGTTGTATCTATACTGAGAGAGAGTGAGGAACTATAAGTCAATGCCTGGTAACAGATGATATAGTGAGAAAATTCCACCTAATAAGCACAATCTTCTTAGGGCATAGTGGAAAATTTATTCTAAAAATTATATGGATGCAAGGAAAGAAGGATAACCAAGACATCTTCAAGAAGGACAAAGTTGGGAATATGCTCTACAAGAAATAAGATTTGTTTAAAATCAGATCATTATAACAGCATGAAACTAACCAGAAAGACAAACCAACACATCAAATAAGAAAACTAAGAAATAGACCAAGCATATACATAAACTTTATATATGACAGAGCCGACATTGCAGATGAGCACTAAATGCACTATTTGACAAATGCTGCTAGACAATTGGTCATCTTTTTTGAAAAATAAAATCAGTTCTTTACCTAAAGCCAAATACAGATACCAATTCCAGATGGAATAATGACTTACATCTATGAAACTAAATTTTAAAGCTTTTAAAAGAAAAAAAAACAAAACCTGTATGACCTTGTGATGAAGTTTCATAAACAAGACACAAAAAGGACTAACCATAAAAGAAAATTTAAGTAAATCGTGTCTTAAAATTAAAATACCAAAATAAAAAATAAAGTGACAGCCAGAAAGTATAAATTTCCAACAAATTATCAGCCAAAAGATTATTAATATTAATAATTTATGTGTATATTATTTTTCTAATTGACTCAGAAATTTAGCACTAACTGGTCTTAAACCTTCTCCTTTTGACTCTCTACATTCTGTTCTCTACATAGCAACCTGAATAGTATTTTTTAAATATGTCAGGTCATGTTACACTTCCAGTGAAACTGCAATTACTAATCATTTCAGTCAGGGTAAATGCCAAAGTTCTGTTAGTTCTCAAAACTCATCTACTACTCCTCTCCCCCTTGCTCACTTTGCCTCTGGCCATACTGGCATCCTTGCTCTTCCTTGAATATGTCAGGTACACACTGCCCACTAGGATCCTTTCCTGACTTTTTACTGTGACTGAAACTTTTCCCTATCGGGTATTCTCATGAAATTTCTTTATTTTCTGTAGGTCATTGGTCAAGTAATCCCTTCTTAATGCAATGTACCCTGACCACCCTATTTAAAATTGTAGTCATTCCCTTTCTGGGCACATCCATATTACCTTGCTCTTTTTTCTATACTACTGTTTATTTGCTAGGATTGTCATAACAAAATACCTTAGATTGGATGGCTTAAACAACAGAAATTTATTTTATCACATTTCTGGATGCTGGAAGTCCAAGATCAAAGTGTCAGCAAGTGTGGTTTCTCCTGAAGCCTCTCTCCTTGGCTTCTTCTTGATGGCCATTTGTCTTTGCACATGTACTCCTGGTGTCTCGAGGTATGTCCTAATCTCCTCTTTTTATATGGAAACCAGTCAAATTGGATTAGGGTCATTTTAATTACTCCTTTAAAAGCTCTTTCTCCAAATACAGGCATATTCTGAGGTACTGGGAGTTAAGACTTCAACATATAAATTTGAGGAGGGACACAATCAGTCTATGACAAGCACTTATCTTTCTACAACATAAAATGTATTCATTATTTAAACAGTTTTCACATTTTCCCCCTCAGAATAACAGTAATATTGTTATTTTTTCCTGTTTTGTTACCTGAAGTATCATAAGTACCTATTTTAATGCCTGGCATGTAATTGGTACACAATAAATAGTTTGTTGAATGAATAAAATAAATTTTTGTATAGTAAATAAATGGTAATCAACCAAATATTCATAGATAGGATAATGGATAAATATATTGTGCTATGATCAAGCAATAAAATTATTCCTAATTTTTAACATATGACTCTCCTGGAGATCCTGTTAAATGCAAGTTCTATTTCAGGAATTCTGTAGTGCAGCCCAAGTGTCTGCATTTCTGACAAACTTCGAGGTGATTCCAATGCTGTTGTTCGGGGAATGACAGGAAGACATTTTGTAGCTAGTCTGTACACTAGGAAGGTGAATTAATATCAACAATTTTAGAATGAAATGAAACTTTAAGTGAAATGATCAAGTTACAAAAGAATATATATAGTATGATTCTATTTATGAAACTAAAATTAAGCAAAATGAAACAATATATGGTAGAAGGATGAATTTATATGTGGAAGAACTATAAAGAAAAGCAATGAATAATACAAAATTTACAGTAATGTTACAGCAGAGGATTGTCAACTACAAATTGGCACTTGCCATGGGCACTTGCCATCTACCTCTTCAAGGATTAAATCAGTTGCTGCTGCAGCTACTTACCTTCAACACCCCCTTAAAGGAATTCAGGGTGGAGATCAGGAATGAGGCACCCTGTGCTCTGGAAAAACTGGCAGAGCAGGTCTTCAGATAGTTGGCACTTGCCATTGACACTTGCCATCTACCTCTATAAGGATTAAATCATGTGCTGAGGCAGCTGCTGATTTTCAACCTCCCTTGAACGAAGTTCAGGGTGGAGAGCAGGGAATGAGGCACCCTGTGCTCTGGAAAAACTGGCAGAGCAGGTCTTCAGATAGTTAGATATTTTCAGGAGCTGATTTTACGAACCCAATTATTGCATCCCTTATATCTAGAAAAGCACTAAATTCCTTCATGGTGACGTCTGCTCCTCGTGACTAGCAGTAAGCCTCATCAGATCTTCTGCAAAAATATGTGCTTGATTGCATGTACTCCCTCTTCACCAAAATCACATATATATTGATCCCCCCCACCTCATTGGAGCAGTTTTTCAGAGCTATCTGAAATGCTTTCTCCTATGCTATAGTCCTCATTTTTCCCCAAATAGAACTTAACTCGTAACTCTCACGTTGAGCACTTTTTTAAGTCAGTAGGGTGCAGAAGGGGGATCAATTTGGGAGAGACATTCAGGGATTTTTAGATGTACTAGTTCATCTTATATTTTACTCATTGATAAGTAATTATTTATTTGTGCTTTTAAAAGTCGTTGCATATGTAATGAGCACTTCTGTGTGTCTAGAACATGTTTTACAAAGAAAAGAGGAAGCAGCAATAAGAGGTCAAAGAGAAGAAGAGAGAACTAAAAAGACAAGGAATACACAGAAACAAAATATCTTGCCCTTGTGTTCCAAACATTAATCAGTCTCTAATCAATGTTGTGTCAAAGAGAGAAATTAGAATAAGTTTTGCCCATAAGTAGCTCTTGGCCTAGTGGAGACAAATGTTTGAAAACATGGGAAAAAAAGAAGCAGTGTCTCTCTGTATTTTCTAACAAAGATTAAAACAACACATAAATTTTTCATAGAAAAATAAAGTCAGATTTTTCCATTTAAAAATTTGCATCTCAAATTATTTTTGACTGCTCACACACTGGCTTTAACTCCTTTCAGTCATGGTTACTGTAGCTGGTGTAAATATCTTGTGACTGGCATGCAGTGGAGATATCTTAAAGTACCTAGTTAAAAAATACACTTTTAACACTAAAATATTAAAAGTTGGCTTTAATATCTTTCTGTATGTTTTGTGATTTGGCTTCTCAGGTGTCCTTGGGGCTTTTAAAAACATTTGCTGTTGGAAATGCCATTTACAGGACTCCTTAGGGAATCTTACAAACATGAGAAATTGGCAGACAGAAATAACACTATACCCCTGAAGTTATTTATTTATTTTAAACCATTTCAAGATATGAATTTTGTCCTTAAACAAAACTCACTATCTGTTCCCAAATGTTACATTAGTTAGACAGGAATAGTGTAATACAAGCTTTCATAGCATTTACAATTCAGGAAAACTTTTCTTGGAGTAATGTAGTATATTTAGATGGACATTGATTGGATGATTGGCTTCATAAAAGATGCAGCCATAAATGGGGTATTTTCAGGGCATGAAAGTGATTAATATGGGTCTTAAAAGAGCTTCTGTACTGTGTACTGATTTAGTAGCTTCACTCACAGGAAGAGTAGAATTTTGGGGTTTACAGATAATATGTTGGCTTCATTTCTCTAACTCTTTAAAAGGCACATATATCGCATTGTCAAATTAAAAAAATGCAGACTGAATAAGGAGAGACTTTTATTCAAAAAGATTATTGAAAGGTGGGGGGAACTACTGTGATAGGGATGATGCTGCAACTGTAAGATCTGCAAACTCATGAGTCAGGCAGAAAGAAGATTTCTTTTTATAAAGAAGAGTAAACAAGATTAAAATGAACTGGGTGTAGATCAAGTGGTAAGAAAGGGTAGCATGATTGGGTAATAGATGAGAAAATATTTCACATGAGGACAGACTCTTTTCAAGAGGGACTTTGGGACTTCCCTGGTGGGGCAGTGGATAAGAATCTGCCTGCCATTGCAGGGGACATGGGTTCAATCCCTAGTCTGGGATGATCACACATGCCGCAGAGCAACTAAGCCCCGTGAGCCACAACTACTGAGCCTGTGCACATAGAGCCTGTGCTCCACAACAAGAGAAGCCACCACAATGAGGAGCCCACACACTGCAATGAAGAGTAGCCCCCACTCGCCACAACTAAAGAAAGCCTGCACACAGCAACAAAGACCCAATGCAGCCAAAAAAAAAAAAAAAAAGAGGGGCTTTATGCTTGCTAAGGTTGAAGATAGGCCAAAGTGCAGGGGCCTGAAGGAAAGTGAAGGAGAGAATATTAACCAAAGATTAGGTAAACAAAAATTTTGTTTTGATTGATCTGTGTAGATAATACAGCTCAGCTAATCATTATTTAAGAGGTAAAGAAGAGGAGTTTGAGGGTTGGAGTCTACTCTTGCCATAGGATGAACAAGGAGCATCCCTGAGTTTTATCTAAGTTATATGGGTAAGGGTGGTTCTTTGCAGTAAGCCATTTTCCAAAACAAAATTTGATGAGGGGATTCCTTTAACCTTCATTGTTTCCAGGAGCACTGAGGCTATGGTAAAGTTCTACAATATCAGCATTAATAGAAGAATGTTTCAAAACAATGGCCTGATTTTTAAGCTATTGTAAAGAAGACCCAGTTAAGTTAAATAACTTGGGTAAGGTCAAAAAGCAAGTTAACAACAGAGTAACCCCAGGTCAGAATTCATCTCTTCTCCTTCTGGTATGAAGTTCTGCCAAGGAGGATCAAGATTTTGAGGGGCTTGAAATTAATATATTTTCATAGTCCAGTTTAAGAAAAAGAATACAAAATTACTAAAAAAAAATAGATATGAAAGTAACTACTTGTATAGGTTGAGAAAAAAGATAAGAAATTACAAATTTTTAAAAAGCTGCAAATACCACAAACATCACAAAATTCAGAATAAAAACACAGTATTTGATTTCCTATAGGAATAATTTAATGATAATCTTTTCTATATAGAGATTAGAAACACAAATCAGTCTTCTGCTGGAATAGTTGGTAAAAATTAATTGTACATTACTGATACTTTATAAGTTTCTTCCAGCTTCAAGACTTACTTTTGGTAACTCCAAGTAAATTTTTAGTATCGTTGTCAATTTTAGTGAAACTTCTATTGAAGTCTTTTAATTTTCATTGTACTGTTACAAATTTGTATTATTGTCAAATAGTATATATACAGTGTCAAATATTATTTTATACAAAAGGAGCAAGAAATATATCTTTATCCATTAAGTTTATGTGACTTCCTCCTCCATTTTAATTAAGAAGACAAAAGACCTGTATGCAGAAAACTATAAGACACTGATGAAATAAATTAAAGATGATACAAACAGATGGAGAGATATACCATGCTCTTGGATTGGAAGAATCAATGTTGTGAAAAAGACTATACTACCCAAAGCAATCTATAGATTCAATGCAATCTCTATCAAACAACCAATGGCATTTTTCACAGAAATAGAACAAAAAAAATCACAATTTGCATGGAAACACAAAAGACCCCGAATAGCAAAGCAAACATGAGAAAGGAAAACAAGGCTGGAGGAATCAGTCTCCCCGACTTCAGACTATAACACAAAGATACAGTAATCAAGAGAGTATAGTTCTGGCACAAAAACAAAAATATAGATCAGTGGAACAGGATAGAAAGCCCAGAGATAAACTCACACACATATGGTCACCTTATTTTTGATAAAGGAGGCAAGAATATACAATGGAGAAAAGACACCCTCTTCAATAAGTGGTGCTGGGAAAACAGGGCAGCTACATGTAAAAGAATAAAATTAGAACATTCCCTTACATCTTACACGAAAATAAACTCAAAATGGATTAAAGACCTAAATGTAAGGCCAGACACTATCAAATTCTTAGAGGAAAGCATAGGCAGAACACTCTGACATATATCACAGCAAGATCCTTTTTGACCCACCTCCTAGAGAAATGGAAAGAAAAACAAAAATAAACAAATGGGACCTAATGAAACTTAAAAGCTTTTGCACAGCAAATGAAACCATAAACAAGAAGAAAAGACAATTCTCAAAGTGGGAGAAAATATTTGCAAATGAAGCAACTGACAAAGGATTAATCTCCAAAATTTAAAATTAGCTCATGCAGCTCAATATCAAAAAAACAAACAACCCAATTGAAAAATGGGCAGAAGACCTAAAGAGACATTTCTCCAAAAAGACATACAGATTGCCAACAAAAACATGAAAGAATGCTCAACATCACTAATCATTAGAGAAATGCAAATCAAAACTACAATGTGGTATCACCTCACACCAGTCAGAATGACCATCATCAAAAAATCTACAAACAATAAATGCTGGAGATGGTGTGGAGAAAAGGGAAGCCTCTTTCACTATTGCTCAGAAAGTAAATTGATACAGCCACTATGGAGAACAGTATGGAGGTGCCTGAAAAAACTAAAAGTAGAACTACCATACGACCCAGCAATTCCACTACTGGGCATATACCCTGAGAAAACCGTAATTCAAAAAGATTCATGTACCACAATGTTCATTGCAGCTCTATTTACAATAGCCAGGGCATGGAAGTAACCTAAGTGTCCATTGACAGATGAATGGGTAAAGAAGATGTGGCACATATATACAATGGAATATTACTCAGCCATAAAAAAACGAAATTGAGTTATTTGTAGTGAGGTGGTTTGACCTAGAGTCTGTCCTACAGAGTGAAATAAGTCATAAAGAGAAAAAACAAGTACCATATACTAGCACATACATATGGAAACTAAAAAAAAAAAAAAGGTTATGAAGAACCTAAGGGTAGGGCAGGAATAAAGACACTGATATAGAAAATGCACTTGAGGACACGGGGAGGGGGAAGGGTAAGCTGGGATGAAGTGAGAGAGTGGCATTGACTTATATATACTACCAAATGAAAATAGATAACTAGTCGGAAACAGCCGCATAGAACTGGGAGATCAGCTCGGTGCTTTGTGACCACCTAGAGGGGTGGGATATGCAGGGTGGGAGGGAGATGAAAGAGGGAGGCGATATGGGGATATATGTATATGTATAGCTGATTCACTTTGTTATAAAGCAGAAACTAACACATCATCGTAACGCAATTATACTCCAATAAAGATATTAAAAAATAAAACAACATCAACAACAACAACAAAAAATCCAAAAACTATTCCTTCCAGTCAAAATTTACCTTTTCCTGAGATTTTAGTATGCTCATCTTGTCATTTTATCTGGGACCACCAGAGTTCATGCAGGCAAGATACCTCAGATACAAAAAGTCTTGATTAAGTACATTGGAATTCATCGAACATGTGACATCACACATATTCTTGCATTTCACTAGTTTTTTAACTCTGCTAATCCTACACTTTCAGTGCTGTGGGATGTGTTCATATACCTGTAGAACACCTTGCTCTGCTATGACACCAGGTGCATTGGCTCACTGTACGTAGATATATTCTGAAAGCCATTCTTGCATTAGGACAGTTGATAACAATTTAGCAAGGCATGAAAATGACCTCAAATCTCAGAAAAAGTCCTATTAAATCTAAACTATCCCAATTCAACTATCCTTAGAAGATTCCCAAACTGTCCATGTTCACTCCAGTGCCAGCCAAGTGGTGGTAAGTGTGATGGAAGGCAAGTGGAAGTGGAAAAATACAGAGATAGTAACAAACTGAAGTTATAATGCTTGTTTGTTTGTTGCACATTTCACAAAAACATATGACCATATGAATACATTACTCCAGCCCCTCCCAAGTTTTTAGAATCGCCCTACACATGTGAGAGGCCCTGAAGTTTAAGCTTTGTTAGCCTCACAATTGATTTGTCTCTGCCCTGTGCTTCCTGTCATCCTGACATCTGGATTTTTTCCCACATATAGATAACACTGTTATTTTTTCCTTTGGACTTTAAAGATTGTCCTGAAGAATGGTTGTAACGACTATAACATATTCATATTAGTTTTTCATATTGGAAGAGTAGGTAGCTATTTACCTGGAGTGATTTTAAGGATGCTGGAAGAAACGTTGATCCTTCCTATTTCTGTTCTTTTCATAGAATCTGCATAAGCTTTCAAAATGTTTACACTTTCACCTAAAATATTATCCTTTTGGGTAAAGAAAGTTCAAATTACAAGTATTCTTGTCAAAAAAACATAAAGGCAAATTCTGAGTTTGAAATCATTTTATTAGATTGCTTTCTTTCTAACATGTACTTTAAAGTCGTGAGAGTTTTGATTGAGGAGGATCAAGGAAGATGTAAGTATGGAAATGAAGCCCTGGTTCCAAAAAGCAAGCCTAAGTGCATTACTGCAATGGAGAATGCTTTTCCCAGGCAAAGTGCAGATTGAGGTATTCACAATGAGAATAGTTATTGTGACTCAGTCTCAAAGATTGGAACTTATAGGCAGTACAATATTTATGAAAAGAAGGACAATGGATATAGCACCTGTCAGATTACCTTAAGGAGCTACTGAGTAATTTACTCTTTGGCCAATTAAATAGCTTGCATTTTAGTATTTGATTAATGTATAGATAATCATGCTCCCAGTAATTATCTGTAGCTTTTAAAAATGCAATTTACTAGTAAAAGTTATCTGAACATAGGAGAATCAAATTAGAGGTCTTTCTTCTCAAATTCCCACTTCTCAAATTATAATAGGAATATATACCCATAACAGAAATATGTATAAGATTCCTCACTCTGTGGTGATATTGTAAAGACTTAGAAAGAGCCAATTGTTCTTGAAAATAGCAGGAAGTAGAAGCATTTACTCTTTTTAGTTAGGGTCAATTCTCCAGATCTGACCCAGTACAAACATGTGCACATTTATATAATGTCTGCAACTTTAGCAAAGTGTCATCCAGACAAATTGAACGGACCCACAATTTTGTTCTAAGTTCTATCTGTAGTTTCCTTTCTTACAGTTTTAACAGAAATCTAAAAATAACCAGCTCTATATTGGGAGAACTTACATACCGTAAGAGATTGTTTTTAAAGTTCCCTTTAGTGCAACATTTTGTATTTTTACTATAATTGTATAAAGAAAATTATATTAAGGATTGGCCAAAGAGAGGGAGATCATGGCAGAATTCTCACTACTGCCTGACAGGGTGGTGATGGCCATTGAGCAGAGAGGAAGTCCTGCCTCATATCCTGTGCAGGCTCTAGCTCCTCTATTACAAGCCACACTCCCTACCAAGGTGATAATGACCAGCACACCCTGAGGAAAGTTGTGACTGACATCCACATCAAATCCAGCCCTCTCGCCAAAAGCACTGGTCACCCACATTCTACATAGGGGTCCTCCCACCCAAGAACATTGCTTCAAGACCAAAATAGGTAACTGTTTTACCTAAATTCATAAAGACAGAGAAAATTAAGAAAAACGAAAGGGCAGAGGAACTAGTCTCAATTGAAAAAGCATAAGAAAACCCCTGAAAAATAAATAATGAAACAAAAACATAAATAATTTACCAGACAAATCATTCAAAATATTGGTAACAAAAATGCTAACTGAGTTAGGGAAGAGAATTGATCTAAACAGATCTTTTTAACAAGGAACTAGAAAATATAGAGAAGATGCAAACAAAAATAAATAATTTAATATCAAGACAAAAAGCACTCAAGAACA
Organism: Physeter macrocephalus; assembly: GCF_002837175.3. Taxonomy (NCBI): domain Eukaryota; kingdom Metazoa; phylum Chordata; class Mammalia; order Artiodactyla; family Physeteridae; genus Physeter; species Physeter macrocephalus. The sequence goes on along the minus strand of NC_041234.1, from coordinate 66,970,989 downwards.
ATGAATAGCAGACAAAATGACACAGAAGAACACATAAGTGAACTGGAAGACATAATGCTGGAAATCACCCAAACAGAACAGCACACAGAAAGACAAATTTTTAAAAACTCAAGCGCAACATACAAGATCTCTGGGATGACACCAAAATTGCCAACATTCACAATATAGGGGTCCCATATGGAGAAGAGAGAGAGAAGGGTATTGAAAATGTATTTGAAAAATTATGGATGAGAACTTTCCAAATCTAAAGAAGTAAACAGATATCCAGGTACAGGAAGCACAAAGGGTCCTAAATAAGATGAACCCAAATAGACCCACACCAAGACATATCAAAATGAAAATGGCAAAATTTAAAGATAGAGAATTCTAAAGGCATCAAGAAAAAAACAAAGACTCTTATACAAAGGAATCCCCATAAGGCTATCAGCTGATTTTTCTGCAAAATCTTTGCAGGCTAGATGAGAATGGCATAATTTATTCACAGTGCTGAAACAGAAAAACCTGAAACCTAGGATATTCTACCCAGCAAGAATATTATTTAGAATAGAGAGATAAAGAACTTCTCAGACAAGCAAAAAGTAAAGTAATTCAGTAAGTAAAGTAAACCTATGATAAAAGAAATGTTTAAGGATCTTCATCAAATGGAAAAGAAGTAAGATTATATAGGAAAGGGAAAATCCTGACAGGAAAGACAAAAACATAGTAAGAATTAAAGATCACTTAACTAAGCCAGTATGTAAATTTAAAGACAAAGAAAATGTAAAAGCAAATAATGCTATAATAAACAGTAAAAGGGTAAGCATGGAGATATAAAATATAACATCAAAAACACAAAGTGTGGAAGAGGGGAGTAAAAAATGTTGATTTCTTAGAATGTGTTTGAACTTAAAGACCATCAGTTTAATATGAGTAGATATAATTATGGGTCAACATATATGAACCCTATGGTAACCATAGATCAAAAACTTACAATAGATACACAAAAACCAAAAAGAAAGGAACCCAAGAATGCTACAAAAGAAAATAGTCAAACCACAATGGAAGAAACAAAAAGAAGAAGTAAACATAGAAGAACTACATAAACAACTGGAAAACAAGTAATAAAATGTCAATAAGTACATACTTATTAATAATTACTTTAAATGTCAATGGTTAAATTCTCTCATCAAAAGGCACAGTGTGATTGATTGGATAAAAAAAACAAGAGCCTTCAATACGCTTCCTACAAGAGATACACTTCAGGGCTAAAGACACACACAGAATGAAAGTGTCAGGATGGAAAAGATATGTCATGCAAATGGAAATAACAAGAAAGCAGAGGTAGCAATACTCATATCAGACAAAATAAACTTTGAAACAAAAGCTATGTCAAAAGACAAAAAGGGTATTATATAATAATAAAGGGTTCAATTGAAGGAGAGGATATCACACTCCTTAGCATATACACACCCAATACAGGAGAAAATAAATATACAAAGAAAATACTAACAGATGTAAAGGGAGAAATTGACAATAATACAATAATAGTACAGGACTTTAATGCTCAACTAACATCAATGGATAGATGAGCTCAGAAAGAACATCAATAACATAACAGTGGTCTTAAATGGCACATTAGACCAGCTGGACTTAATTAATAGCTACAGAACATTCCAACCAAAACAGCAGAATACACATTCATTTCAAGTGCACATGGAATATTCTCCAGGATAGATCACATATGAAGTCACCAAAAAATCCTCCAGAAATTTAAGAGGATAGAAATTATATCAAGCATTTTTTCCAACCACAAGGTATGAAAATAGAAATCAACTACACAAAGAAAAACAGGACAAGAACAAACACATGGAGAATAAACAATTACCTTTAACCTTAAAATATTTTGCCCAGGAAAGGAAACCATCAGCAGAGCAAAAAGGAACCCTACTGATTTGGAGAAAATATTTTCCAATATACAATCAATAAGGGGGTAATATCCAAAATATGTAAACAGCTCATACAACTCAATATCAAAAAAACAAACAACCCAATCAAAAAATAGGCAGAAGACTTGAATAGACATTTTTTCCAAAGAAGATATACAGATGGCAAACAGGCACATGAAAAGATGCTCAACATCACTAATTATTAGAGACATGCATATCAAAACAACAATAAGCTACCACCTCACACCTGACATAATGGCTATCATTAAAAATGTTTACAAATAACAAATGCTGGAGAGGATGTGGAGAAATGGGAATGCTGTACACTGTTGGTGGAAATGTAAATTGATGCATCCACTGTGGAAAACAGTAATGAAATTTCCTCAAAATCCTAAAAATAAAACTACCATATGATGCAGCACTTCCCCTCCTGGGTATATATGCAGAAAAAAACAAAAGCCCGAATTCATAAAGACACATGCAGCACTGTTGCAATAGCCAAAATATGGAAGTGGCCCAAATCATCAACAGATGATTGGATTAAGAAAATGTGGTATGTACACACACACACACACACACACACACACACACACACAGACACACAGAAATATTACTCAGCCATAGAAAGAATAAAATTTTGCCATTTGCAGGAATGTGGATGGACCTAGAGAATATTATGGTTAGTGAAATAAGTCGGACAGATAAAGACAAATACTGTATTATATCACTTATATATGGAGTCTAAAATATAATACAAATGAATGTATATGCAAAACAGATATATACTCACAGGCATAGAAAACAAACTTATGGTTACCAAAAGGGAGATGGAAGGAGGGAGGGACAAATTATGGGTACAGGATTAACAGAGACAAACTGTTTTATATATATATATATATATATATATATATATATATATATATATATATATAAAGCAACAATGATATACTTCATTGCACAGGGAATTATAGTCATTATCTTGCAATAACCTATAATGGAGTATAATCTGCAAAAACACTGAAATGATGTGCTATACACCTGAAACCAACATAATGTTATAAATCAATGTAACTTCAATAAAATGAAAATAATTGGCCAAAGTTCTCTGATAGTAAAATATAGACATGAATAATGAACCCTTCAAATCATACTGAGTTTTATTCTTATTTTGTTTGATTTTTGTGTTTCCTTTTTCAATAAGGATGATCAATAGTAATTGTATAATCAAACAGAGTCTTCTGAGTTTATCAGTAGCAGGCGGAGCTTACAGTTGGATTACCATCTCATCTAATGTAATAATGTTTCAGGTTGTTGTTTTTTTTTTAATAGCATAACATGAAAGGATGGTTTAAGCAGGATAAGTGTGACTTACTACTTTGAGAGAAATAAAATCCTTATAATGAGTCACTGATTTGTGGAATTAGTATCTATAACCTGTTAAATTAGTCTTGAGTATGAAAACTGAGAAGTGATAATCTACAATCATTTTTTATGCTCTTACTTTCTACAGCAATGCATTGCCTCTTTAAGTGAAATATGGAATAACACTGTACTTTAATGAGTAAGGTAGTTTATCAATTCAATCTATCATACAGTAAGCATACCTTCAGCTGATCTAATTATTCTTTCTGTGGTTTAGGATTGGATTTGTTCACATTACTTCCTAAACCTATCCTCAATGATTCTGAATTAATATATTTGAGTTTGTTTTTATATACTTTACTTCTCAATGCCAAACACTTTATTAGATTTTGTCTTCTATATTCAAATGCCTTCACATTTAAGATTTGTTTTTTATTTAAAGAATATTCAGAAGAGGCTAAATATTTATTTGACCTTGGTGAACACAGTTTACATGTGAATCCTTTAGTAATCTTTGATAAAAGGTAACCTACTGTATAGACATATTTTGAAGGACAAGATAAAGATTGAAACAGATGGATTGAAGATGTTCTTGTTACACAAAAGTAAATTTCCACTTCCTTATAGATCCAGTCAGGGTGGCCTGAGCAGTGGTGAATGAAAATCCTTCCAGTAAGCTGAAACTCAAACAGTCCACTTGATAGTTTACTTTAAATTGAAGAAGAAATAGTCTGAGATATAGATAAACATGGATTCTGAGACAGTAATGAAAGTCTTAGTTGAGTATACACAGGCCTGAAAGGAGAAAAATTGGAAGATTTGAGGAAGAAGCATATGAATACATATGTGTGAATGGCCATGAAGTGCAAGGATATTTGGGTCTTATTTTAATATTCATCAGGGCATCTACTGCCAAAGAGGCACTTAGAAACTATGTGGGGCCATGACTTTTCTAGTGCAGGTTCAGCCACTGTCTTTGGCCACCCCAGTGCTTGCATAGTAAATCCATGAACACGCTGGACATGTTGGAACTTGTAGAGAAGGGAAAAGTAATTTTCCATCTACCTGTCAGTGTTCTTGGCTGAAACCACTGCAATAAAAGAAAGATTAACAAAAGAAAAACAAACAGAAGTTTATTAACATGATATAAGTTACGTATACCTGGGAGACAACAAGGGGGAAATGAAAAACTTAAAAAGGGGCTTGAAACTCTGGCTTATACAGCATCTTCAACACATAAAAATAAATTTGTAGAGAAATGGCAGAAAAAAGGAAAACAGTTTTAGGCTTCCAAGGACAAAGACAAAGGCTAGTTAGTGAACTTCGTTATGTAGATTCCTCTAGTGCCATCTGCAGGCTGATAGGGTCTAAAGTTGTTACTGGTAGAGGGCAGAGAGCAGAAGCAAGAAGGACTACAATCCTGCAGCCTGTGGAACAAAAACAACATTCACAGAAACATAGACAAAATGAAAAGGCAGAGGGCTATGTATCCGATGATGGAAAAAGATAAAAACCCAGAAAAACAATGAAAATGAAATGGAGATAGGCAACCTTCCAGAAAAAAATTCAGAATAATGATAGTGAAGATGATCCAGGACATGGAAAAAGAATGGAGGCAACTATAGAGAAGATGGAAGAAATGTTTAACCAAGACTTCGAAGAATTAAAGAACAAACAGCTAGAAGAATTAAAAACAAAAAACCAGAGATGAAGAATACAATAACTGAAATGAAATATACACTAGAAAGAATCAACAGCACAATAACTGAGGCAGAAGAATGGATAAGTGACCTGGAAGACAGAATGGGGTAATTCACTGCCACGGAACAAAATAAAGTAAAAAGGATGAAAAGAAATGAAGGTAGACTAAGAGAATTCTGGGACAATATTACATGCACCAACATTCACATTATAGGGCTCTGAGAAGAAGAGAGAGAGAAAGGACCTGAGAAAATATTTGAAGAGATTATAGTCGAAAACTTCCCTAACATGGGAAACGAAATAGCCACACAAGTCCAGGAAGTGCAGAGAGTCACAGTCAGGATAAACCCAAGGAGAAACATGCTGAGACACATAGTAATCAACTTGACAAACATTAAAGACAAAGAAGAACTGTTAAAAGCGACAAGACAAAAATGACAAATAACATACAAGGGAACTCCCAGAAGGTTAACAGCTGATTTCTCAGCAGGAACTCCACATACCAGAGGGAGAGGCCAGATATATTTAAAATAATGAAAGGGAAGAACCTACAACCAAGATTACTCTACCCAGGAAGGATCTCACTCAGATTCGATGGAGAAATCAAAAGCTTTACAGACAACCAAAAGCTAAGAGAATTCAGCACAACCAAACCAGCTTTACAACAAATGCTAAAGGAACTTCTCTAGGCAGGAAACACAAGAGAAGGAAAAGACCTACAATAACAAACCCAAAACAATTAAGAAAATGGTAATAGGAATATACATATCGATGATTACCTTAAATGAATGGATTAAATGCTCCAACCAAAAGAAACAGGCTTGCTGAATGGATACAAAAACAAGACCCATATACATGCTGTCTACAAGAGACTCACTTCATACCTAGCGACACATACAGACTGAAAGTGAGGGGATGGAAAAAGATATTCCATGCAAATGGAAATCAGAAGAAAGCTGGAGTAGCAATACTCATATCAGATAAAATAGACTTTAAAATAATGTTACAAGACACAAAGAAGGACACTACATAATGATCAAGGGCTCAATCCAAGAAGAAGATATAACAATAATAAATATATATGCACTCAACATAAGAGCAGCTCAATACATAAGGCAAATGCTAACAGCTATAAAAGAGGAAATGGACAGTAACACAATAATAGTGGGGTACTTTAACACCTCACTTACACTAAAGGACAGATTATCCAGACAGAAAATAAATAAGGAAACACAGCTTTAAATGTCACAATGGACCAGATACATTTAATTGATAGTTATAGGACATTCATCTGAAAACAGCAGATTACACTGTCTTCTCAAGTGCACATGGAACATTCTCCAAGATAAACCACATTTGGGTCACAAATCAAGCCTCTGTAAATTTAAGAAAATTGAAATCATATCAAGCATATTTTCTGACCACAACGTTATGGGATTAGACATCAATTACAGGGAAAAAAATATACAAAACACAAACACATGGAACCTAAACAATACGTTACTAAAACTTTGTTATAAAGCAGAAACTAACACACCATTGTAAAGCAATTATACTCCAATAAAGATGTTTAAAAAAAATATGTTACTGAATAACCAAGAGACTAGAATGAAAGAAGTCATAAAGATCAGAGCAGAAATAAATGACATAGAAACAAAGGAAACAAGAGCAAAGATCAATAAAACCAGAAACTGGTTCTTTGAGAAGATAAACAAAATTGATTAACCTTTAGCCAGAGTTATCAAGAAAAAGAGGGAGAGGACTCAAATCAATAAAATTAGAAATGAAAAAGGAGAAGTTACAACAGACACCACAGAAATAAAAAGCATCATAAGAGACTACTACGAGGAAATCTTTGCCAATGAAATGGACAACCTGGAAGAAATGGACAAGTTCTTAGAAAAGTATAACCTTCCAAGACTGAACTAGGAAGAAATAGAAAACATGAACAGACAAATCACAAGCAACGAAATTGAAACTGTGATTAAAAATCTTCCAACAAAGTCCAGGACCAGATGGCTTCACAGATGAATTCTATCAAATATTTGGAGAAGAGCTAACACCGAGCCTTCTCAAACTCTTCCAAAAATTGCAGAGGAAGGAACACTCCCAAATTTATTTTACAAGGCCACCATCAGCCTGACACCAAAACCAGAAGAAGATAATACAAAAAAGGAAAATTACAGAGCAATATCACTAAGGAATAATGATGCAAAATTCCTCAACAAAATAATAGCAAACAGAAGCCAACAACACATTAAAAGGATCATACACCATGATTAAGTGGGATTTATCTCAGGGATGCAAGGATTCTTCAATATATGAAAATCAATCAATGTGATACACTATATTAACAAATTGAAGAATAAAAACCATATGATCATCTTAATAGAAGCAAAAAAGCTGTTGACAAAATTCAACACCAATTTAAAAAAAAAAAAAAAACCAGAAAGTGGGCATAGAGGGAACCTACCTCAACATAATAAAGGCAATATATGACAAACCCACAGTCAACATCACTCTCATTGGTGAAAAACTGAAAGCATTTCCTCTAAGATCAGGAAAAAGACAAGGATGTTCACTCTCACCACTATTATTCAACATAGTTTTGGAAGTCCTAGCCATGGCAATCAGAGAAGAAAAAGAAATAAAAGGAACCTAAATTGGCAAAGAAGGAGTAAAACTGTCACAGCCTGCAGATGACATGATAGAATATACATAGATAATCCTAAAGATGCCACCAGAACACTACTAGAGCTAATCAATGAAATTGTTAAAGTAGCAGGATACAAAATTAATGCACAGAAATCCCTTGCATTCCTATACACTAACAATGAAAGATCAGAAAGAGAAATTAAGGAAACAATCCCATTCACTATTGCAACAAAAAGAATAAAATACCTAGGAATAAACCTACCTAAGGAGGTGAAAGAACTGTACTCACAAAACTATAAGACACTGATGAAAGAAACCAAAGATGACACAAACAGATGGAGAGGTATAACATGTTCTTGGATTGGAAGAATCAGTAATGTGAAAATGAATATGCTACCCAAAGCAATCTACAGATTCAATGCAATCCCTATCAAATCACCAATGGCATTTTGTTTAAACAGAACTAGACCCAACAACCATAAAATTTGTATGGAGACACAAAAGACTCCAAATAGCCAAAGCAATCTTCAGGGATAAAAGCTTTGCTGGAGGAATCAGACTCCTTGACTTCAGACTATAAAACAAAGCTTCAGTAATCAAGACAATATGACATAAATCACAGGAAGATCTTTTTTGACCCACCTCCTAGAGTAATGGAAATAAAAGCAAAAATAAACAAATGGAACCTAATGAAACTTAAAAGCTTTGCACAGCAAAGGAAACTATAAACAAGATGAAAAAACCTTTAGAGTGGAAGAAAATATTTGGAAACAAATCAATGGACAAAGGATTAATCTCCAAAATATATAAACAACTCATGCAGCTCATATTACAAAAACAAACAACCCAATCAAAAAATGGGCAGAAGACCTAAACAGAC